>NW_022900949.1:22980298-23027815 GCF_012274545.1 Fukomys damarensis
TTGAGACTGACCTGGAACTCACTATGTAGCCCAGGCTGGTCTCGAACTCACAGAGATCCTCCTGCCTCAGGCTCCCGAGTGCTGGGATTACAGGTGTGCACCACCATGCCCGGCACGATTTTTTTCTTACATTAGAAATTCGAACTTTTTGCCAGTCTACTAAAATGAAAGATTTATATTCTCCCTTAATATTAATGCATAAGTATACATTTATATATAAGAATTGATATGAATGCATACTGATCTGATTGACAGGCATTTATTTACATTTGAAAATGTAAGATATTCAATTTTGAGGGGTTGTATTTCTTATGGGGCTCACAGTTTTACTTTGCAACCTTTTATTCCCTTCACTTGCTTTGCAAAGAGTCCACAGAATGACTTTTCCTATGAATTTTAGCCAGAGGATGTTAGGATTCCTTCATACACCATGGCATGAAAAAGCATAATTCAATCTGAGTAGAATGTGAAAAGAACCTGTCAACAACAACAGCAACAAAAAACATATCTATCGTTCTCTCCAGACACGATCCACTGAAGCTCTGCTATTTTATGCCTACTGTTCAACAAACTTAAAGAGTGGAATAAATGCCAGTGTGTGATTTGGCATCTTAACTTCGAGAATCCCCAGTTGGCTCAGACCATCCCTGCTTACTCAGAGAGATTGTGATGTGTGGTGTCTATTTAATTCCACATCAGTTACATGCCTCTTCCCCCCTTTCCTTTCAAGTCTGCTTAAATATTAAGGAATGCACTGTCCAGAGGAGTGACTGTATCAATTTTCTACCAAGAAAAAATTTGGGTGGGGATGTCATCTGAATACAAATGCTTGAAATGAACAGGTGATTTAAAAACTATAGTTCGTTTTCACTTCTTCTATTCCAGATGTACCCAAAGCCAGTGGAACATACAAACTTTTACCTCATATTATAATGATCCAGTAGCAAATCTTAAATTTGTGTGCCACTGATAGCTTTTCTAGAAAAATTGGCTGCTTAAATTGTTAAATTAATCCCAAGGTAAAGTACCGAAGTATTGCAGTTTCCTTGATTCATTAAACAATCTCTCAGTCGTACTGTGTGAAATTAAGTTCTACTGAAAATATGTGAGTCAATGAAGTCCTTCACTTATTTATTTACTCATAATTGATTCTCTGTTAATTTATCTGTAGTTTGACGGCGAGGACAGAAGGGACTGCAGGCCAACACTAGTACAACGTGAAAAGTCCAGAAATGTTTCGGATTTAAATTTCTTTAAAAATTGAGTAAAACTGGATTGTGACTTTAAGCATTTTTTATAACTCAGAAATCTAAATAACGTCCAATACAAGCATAAGCAAAAGTGTGCCGTGTGCATGTGCACAATGTAGGTTATTTTGAAAGTCACCTTCTTGTTATTTCTGAATTCTAAATACAGGGAAAAAAATCATCTTACTTGGGAACACTTTCCCGTCTCCCCGGAGATGTTGCTTTATTATTTGTGTGCTCGTCGTAACACCGTGACATTAAGCACGTCCTGATTCAGCATGTTGCTTCCCCAGAGTCTTTAACAATGATTCACAAAGAACCTCTCAGTAGCAAGATTCCCTGGGTTGCTGGTTGCGATCCTGCTCCTGGAGCTGAGT
Organism: Fukomys damarensis; assembly: GCF_012274545.1. Lineage (NCBI taxonomy): Eukaryota > Metazoa > Chordata > Mammalia > Rodentia > Bathyergidae > Fukomys > Fukomys damarensis. Next base: position 22,981,923 of record NW_022900949.1, read on the forward strand.
AAGATTCTCTGGCAGTTGGAGTTCGGCGATTTTCATTATCAACAAGCACCCCAGAAGATTCTTACCACACTGAAATCAGAAGACCACTGACTTCCTGTAGGCTGTGAGCAGACCCCAGCCCTCTCCAACTTTCTACCCGCATTCTTACGCTCCTTCCGTTCCAAGAACTCCCCTGAGCTCTTTCTCAGACCCTCCCCACCGCAGTACCAATTCCCAATTATTTATTTGTTTATTGGTATCAGGGATCGAACTCAGGACCTTGCGCTTGCAAGGCAGGCACAGTGCCACTGAACTAAATCCCCAGCCCCTCCAATTTCAGTTACTACACTGTAACTGGTTGCTTTGGAATTGATCTTAGAAGGTTTCTAAGGAACATGCTAAAAGTGAAGTGTTTTTGTTAGAATTTTTCTTGGGCACAAAACAGGTTTTGGATCCAGTTATTTTACGTTATTTTCCCCTCCTATTTAAAATTTTTATCATGACAGAATAATTTGTATATATTTCTGTGGTTCAGAGTGATCTTACAACTTATTTGCTCAATGTGTAACGATGAAATTAATCTAATCAATACATCTATCACCTCTGAGTTTTTGTTGCGAGGAAATTTAAAGTTTCTTTTCTTAGTAATTTGGAAACATAAAATACACTATTATAACTAGTCTCCATCCTGTGCAATAGAACATAGAAAAAAATTATCCCTCCTGTCTAATTGGAACTGTTACCCTTAAGTTAGTTCTCCTTTCTGTGCTGGTTTTGTCATCTGTAAAATGAAGTGGGAGGGATACCAGAAAGATTTTGTAAATGTTAGCTCTTTTTGAGAGCTTGGTCACGTCTCTGTAGTAGCTATGCAGCCAAGTCAATGACTGTAGAAAAATGAGTGAGATTTTCACAATAAATAAAAGATTCAGAAAATATTTTGGAATTTATTCTGTGCAGCATGTTAATGTGAAATGTTTTATAATATAAATTCCTTATCATCATATTTAGATTTATAGAATCTTATGAGAAAAAGATGTAGGCCGCTCTCACATAAGGGCCAGATCTGTATTTAACATTTATTTGGAGATAGAAATTATGGAGTTTTGTAAAGATTTCTCAATTATTAACATGAAAAACATCTGAGTGCCTAATTCCAATAGATTCTGTATGTTTTTATTTCCAAATTATTCTCTTCCACCTAATTCCAAAACAAATGGACAGAAAGCTATACTTCAAATTAATTCTACTCTTCACTCATTTTCAATGAGGTGCTGATTTTAAATCCCCCAAAGAATATGTTAAGTGAACCTCACTAAAAAATGCAGCCTGGAAAACACAGTATTCTCCTTGCTTGCAAAATCCATCATATTGAGAAATAAGAGTATAAATTAAATGCCCTCACATTTCTTCTCTCAGCTTTGTAGAAAATGTTTCAGAAATAGGACTGCTACTTTTCCAAGAGTAATACATTTGGATGAAGGAAACAGACTTTAGCCTATAGGCACAAGTGATAAACAAGGATTAAAAATGAAGCTCATGTCTTCCTGAACAAATGAACTTGCATTGTTTTGCCTGTAAGAGGAGCCATCTTTAAAAAAAAAAAAATCTCAGGAAGGAAATACTAGGATTGTGTCAGGAATTTTTTTCTCCATCAGGGATACACAAACTTGTTCCAAAAGGGATTAGATAGTAAATATTTTAGGCTTTGCAGGTTATAACTTTTGTTCCAACTAATTACCTTTTCCACTATTAATTTGAAAGCAGACACAGAAACATGTTATAAACAGATAGATGAAGCCATATTCCAGTAAAACTTTATTTGTAAAAACAGGAAGTGATTTGGCCCACCTTCTTTCTATAGTTAGTTGAAGTCTGTTCTAGATCACTATGTAAAATCCTCAAGATTCTGGGACAAACGCCTCATCAAGTGTATTATCAGAGTGTGTTATCTTAATGGAAAAATCAGTTGCATATTTAGAAATTTCCTGCCAGTTTCTAAAAGTGTCAAAAATGATCATCTAGCATCAAAGAAATGGAATGATGCTTTTAAGAAAGCAAAAGTATTTTGGATGAGATACTAAACGGTGATTTTAACTAATAGATTTTATCATAGTTAAAGAAAGTAGTATGTATTAAAGGTGCTATAAGATATTGAAACTGTTTTTTGAGAAACTGAAAATTCTTAATTTGAAAAATAGGTTTTAACATCTTAAATGATTGATTATATTCAACATTATTTTAAATAAGGATTAGTAAAATCATATCTCAACACACCTAACGTTTTCCAGGATTTTCATGCGTAAACCACTCATTGTATACAGCTCTGGGAATGAAGATGAACCTATGAAGAACTTATTATAGAGACAACATTGCAGGCTAAATGAGAAAACGATGCCTCCTTATACTATGTAATAATGATAAGCATACTTTGTTCTAATGTGTCTTCGATGAAATCACAAAGTAAAGCCCAAACCATTTACTTAGATTTCCAGAATCTCCAGTAACCCTAATATGTGTTTACAAAAATATAACAGGGATTTCTTTTTTTAGCCTTCCAATTCTGCTGTCATTTTAAAAATTCACATCTTATTCTTCTCTCCAAATGACAGGTTCAAAAATAGTCCGGTACTCTAGTCTTTCTGGGTAAAATTTCCCAAAAGGAAAATGAGTTCTGCAATTGGTTTTTCACACTAACATTCTTTCTTCTTAAGAATGGCACCTCCTCATAACCAGACTCCCTCTTCCCCACTCCTGGTTAAAAAGTGTGTAGGATAGGAAAAAAAAAAAAAATTCCAGGAGGGAGGGAAGCAACAAATATTTAGGCTTCTGTGGAAATAGGTCAATCATTTCAGAATCATTCTGATCAAAAGCCACTGATGATATGGAAAAAGGCACTCAATTGTGTACGTAACCAGGCTTTAAGTGAATGAAGAACACATAACAGGATATGAGAATATGCTTCCAAATTGTGATGCAAAAAAATAAATGACTGCAAAACTGGGCAATCCATTAATCTCAGATTATGGCCCAGCAGTAAGTAATACCCAGAGCTGTTAACTTCAGCATGCTGTAATCAAGGCAATGTAATTCTAGATGTTTAGGTATTTCAGTATTTGTTTTAAGCCTGTACACACAAAATATTTTAAAATACTACTGGGAAGGGGCAAGAGAATGAATCCTTTCCTCATTTGGAAAAAATTGAAAGCTATTTGACTAAAAATAAAAACATGAATTGACTTGCTCGCAGTATTATTTTACAGTACATTCCAACTTGAGTCTCTGTTTCCCATTAACTCTTAAATGCCACTAGTACCTACTGAAATATGTTGGTGAGGGGAACTTTAAATGGTGCAAGTTTGGCTATGTATTGAATGAAACAAACCTTTATTACAAGGTATTATACATCTTCGGGAACTTCACAAGTTTAAGACCCTTGCTGGTGCCTGTTTGTTTTTTAGCCAGCAGGGGCAGAAATAATGAAATTTGACTTCCTCTTTGACTTTCAATTTTGAGGTATTTCACTTGCATCCAAAGAGATGCGAATGCATTATTCATACAAAGGATGTGATTTTAGAAATTGCCAATTGTAACAAAAAATGGATGACTCTAATCTAGAGTCTCTGAAACTCCTTTGGAGTAAACCATAGTAAGAAACATATTTAATATTAAGTGCCTAGATATCAAAGTACAGCTTTGTGTATATACTGAAGCTAAATATTTGTCTCATTGTGAGTTTGACTTTTGTTTTTCTTTATTCCAAAGAGCCCCCCATGTGAAACACAGATGTATTTTCCATTCTACTCTATTTTTTTTTTAATGCTGGTTGTAACCCACTGAATTAACATGACCTTTCAAAACTGCAACCCTTACTTTGAAAAATACCATCTAATAAACAGCTTAAATGCTAACCATATTGATGTTTTAAATAGCAGTAACTGGTTTTATAACAATCATTTTAATAAAAATTTACAGAGCAGTATTAAAGCAAACAGATACATCCTAATGCTAAGATATTTATACCTATATATTAATCAAATATAACAACTTGCTTTTCCATAATTAATGTAAGAGTCTAGGCATTTTTATGTCCCTAAATATCTCTTAGAAAGCAACTGTTAATGACAGCTTATACCTCATAAAAGCGTATTCAGACTATATAGAGGGTGCCTGTGTCATTTTAATTGTTATAAAATACACACTACCACCCCAGTTATATTTAGATTTAAATATAAATTTAGATTTCATTTTTTTCTATTTTATTTCGGGAGACATTAAAAAATAATTTCTATGAACCACAGGTATTCAATATTTTGTTTGTCATGTGGGCTTTAATTCTAAAAGTGAATTTTTTCCTGGCCTACAGCGGTATATATTTTTACATAGTGACGTTTTGCAACTTTTTAAGATTTCTTTGTTTTTGATTTTTCTTTTGCTAAGAAAATCCTTCCCTGCTTTGGTATTAAATATTTACTGTCTTCTGTCTTTGTTAGTCCATTAATTCATCCTTAATGCATTTCTTTAAATGCTTTTAAATTTATTTTGTCATATGGTTGGAAGCAAGAACTAAATTTAAAACTACAGATTTCTTTAAAATAGATAACTAAGAGCCCGAGGATCATGTGTTGAACAGTGCCTAGGAATTTAAGTCTTCCATCACTGATTTTATCGTCAATATTTTTCTTGAGTATTCTCACTCATTCATTCTCCTCTGTGATTTTTATAATCACATTCTAATGTTCCAAATAATAATCCCATGCTTCATTGGCTAGAACTGATGTGGATATAATTGACATCTTAATACATCCTAGCTTTCCAGACTATTTTATTAATGCTTATTAAAGTAATAGTCTATGTGCCTCACCAAATTTTCATTTGTGTAGAGGAGCTCTACACATAATTAAGTTGTGACTATTTATCTATTTTTCCTATTATTCAGGAGGTTTTATAATTGCATTTTCTATTTTGTTATTGCTGATATAGAAAGCTGTTGATTTGTGTAGTTCTTTTGTAACTGGCTCCTTTATTCACAAATAATAGCTTTTGTTTCTCTATTCCTATAGTCATATCTCATTTTATATTTTTTACACTATGTAATAACTTATAGAATTATGTGACATGACAATGCTGATCACGTCCTTGCCTTATTCCCTATTTTAATGGCATATCTTTGGGGCTTCCATACTCAGTGTATTTTTATGTTATTGTAGAATAATATTTATCAGTGTGAACAAGCAGTATTCCTATATCTCTACCAACACTTTTACATAGGAAGCTGTACTGAATTCAATAAAATATTTTCCATCTATCAAGCCACCAAATGATCTTCAGGACATTTTTATTAATCACATTAATACATCTCTTTAATGTATATTTGTATTCACAGGACAAATTTATTATTTAACCACATTTTAATTATTTAACTCTTAGTTTGCTTTTTAACTAAGTGAATGCAAAATTTTATACTTATAAGTGATACAGGATATTCATGAATAATCTATAGCAAACATATCTAATGGGAAAAGCTGAATTTTATGGTTAGAAAAAAGACTTAAGGGGCACTCATTACTTCTAATAATCTCCAGTCAAGTTCAGAGCCCCTACCTTGTTGACAGAGAGCTTATTATCTAATAGAAATTTTATGTTTAGAGATATGAACACAAAGTTTTGGTTAAGAGTTATTATTTCAAAATCAACCTTGTTATTATGCTATTATGAATAAAATATTTCTTTGTTGATAGATCTTATCTTTAGAAATGAGCCAGTTCTGTCTGAAGATATGTTTTAACAGTTTGGCTTCTTATTTGTGATTGATTTTCAATTTCTTTTTTAGAAATATTGTATCTCTTCAAAGATAAATGATAATCAGGCCAAATTAGGGCTATTGAAGGAAGACTGATTTTACAATTAAGTAAGCAGCTATTCATGTTTCTCTAAATTATACTTGTATGCATGAAATACTTCATATTTTCGTTTTAGAAAGGGCTACACTTGTTAGTATGTTACCTGTAGGAATAAAATTAATCATTTTTATAGATATTAGCATGCATGATTATGAAGTGAGCCTTCCATTTATAAATCCTGCTATTGTCGCATGCTTTCTAGAGGTCCTGTGTGCAGGTAGCATGCAATGATGTGAAAACTTTAGGAGCAGAACACCTTGCATTACATTTAAAAAAAAAGGATTTTATTTGTGGACACTTGACTCCTTTTTCACATTCAGCCACTAAGAACAATGAAACTTCTAGCTTTGAATTAATAATTAACAACCTGATTAACAATTTTCAACATGCTACTGGGTATTTTCAGGTTAAAAATGTCTGCTTCATTTAATACGACCATCAGAAGAACAAGAGGAAAAGTGGAGGGTACGAACACTTGCTAGAACTCATAAAAGTTGACCTGAGATTTGCTCAACAGCTGTCAGCTATGTACTTCTCACTCCAATTGGGAATGTTCCTTGTGATTATCACAATTTGACTACTGCAAACAAAGAAAAATGGAGGCACCGGATTCAGTGCAAAGAGTACCAGCTTCCGAGTTGCACACATAAAAGTGGGGTCAGACTTTAGATGTGCTGTCTTTTGTGATCTCTGCGAGTGAATATCAGAAGTTCAGTTTTTGTAGGACGGAGATTGTAAAATCTCTTTGCTGGGGTTTGGCGAGAATTAACACATACTATAGATGAAGCACTGTTTTGGTGTTTGGAAGAGTAAGTGCTCAATAAATCCAAGTTATTTCGTAGTTTTGAACCTTTCCTATCACTTAACACTGGTCAAAAAGTGCCTGGGGGGGATACTGTAATCTAATCTATAAAGAAAAACTGACATACTATCCTCCAGGTCCTAAGACTTAGCTTCCTTCACCACAACATTCAAGATTATAAAACAGAGAGAACTTTTCACTGTTTGTGGAACGCATTCTTTGAGAATCCAAGTTTCTTTCCAGTACTCAACTTTGCTATCTTTGTTGAACAGAAGTGAGAGTTGAGTCTTCAAAGAGAGAAGAAAAAGAACAAAATTTCCTACCACGGTTGTGAGACACAGGACTAAACACTGAGTAAAAAAATAAACCACTGGAAGTTTCAGGATTTCATTTTTTAACGTCTTTTCATAAAAATTCCTGACTTCATATCAAGTTCTGCACTTAAACATCACCTCTCAATGCACAAAAATGAACAGAAAGAGCTATAACTTTTACTTTGCTGTCAGCCCAGAAAAGGAAATGTCAAGTCTTGCGGCTTTAGGCATAGTGTGCTGTATGAACTGCGATCCACGAAGTTTGACTTGTTCCTGTTTTGAACCATAAACACTTGGGAAAGGACTGTTCAGGAAAGGACAGACCATTACCATTGCTACCATCTCTCCAGGAAGAGTAACCGATACATGGCCCAGGAAATAAATGTCTTTGTTTCCTCCCAACTCCAGTCATTGGTTAGGAAACGAAGTGTTCCTAATTGTAGTTGTTTTGGGTTTTTGGAAATGATGTACACAAAGAAAAACTGGGTGGGGAGGAAGATTAGTGTTTTTTAAATCAGGAAAACATGCAGGAGTGACTGGCCCTTGAGTCCAGAATTCAGGGTGTAGTTTTTCAGAGGCCCCCAGTGGTTAAGGTAGAAATAGAAGTGGAGAGCTATACCCAAGACTGCACCTATGTACAGAATGCACCCAAGGCAATTTAACATTATATGTCATATATTTGGAATTCCACTTTTTAAAAATGTGTCTCCTGCTTAAGAAGTAGAAATTGAGAAACTATTTTACTAAATCAAGTGTACATTCTACCCTATTACAATCCAGGATTTTTATAGCTCATTAAATCTTTCAGACACATACTATTACTATTAGCTCATTTAGAATATAACATTGACAGACACTATGAGAAGCAACATTTTCTTTCTGTCCTTCGAAGATATAATAGGAGGCCGTATAAAGACAGATGATAGCAATGAAGTGAATTTTATAATCCCCAGTGGAACTCCAGAACTTTAAGCATTTTTGCTGAAAGACTGTTTTATACTGTACTTCCACAGTGCTGAAGACATATTATATTTGTGAGATAACCTTTCTGAGATTCAGGTTAAATTAAAACAGAATTTTACACATACATGGTAGTCCTATTAGATTACATTAAATATTCAAGATGGAAATTAGTAATTACTCTTTTTCAACAATTCATTATGATCAAAAGCACTATGTTTTTCTAAATTTAGAATTCATAGTGAGGGCAGTTTTATCCTCTAAACACTTCAGAATGATTATCTGAAATAGAAATAAATTTATTTTGGTGGAAAGACTTCTAAAACTTATAAAGCTGACTGGATTGTCCATTTGATTCCCTTATTTTGTAAAAACTTCATGCATAAGAATCTCGAATACATACATATAAACAACAATATAAATGTGACATGTATGTTCTAAGTGTATGTGTCTGTATTGCTAAGTTCAATTTGTCTCTTGAATTTCAGGCTGCAAAAGTTACTTAAAAAGTAAAGTGTTGGACAGGGGATTTAGCCCAGTGTTTCAGCCGTCTGCCTCACAAGCTCGAGGTCTGGAGTTTGATCCCCGGTAACAACAACAACAACAAATAATAATAATAATAATAATAATAATAATAATAAAGTATTACTGGGGCTAGGAATGTTGCTCATTGATAGAGCACTTGCTATAACACGTATGAAGTCCTAAGTTTGATTCTCAACTGCAACCTTCCTCAAAAAATGTGACAGCATATAAAAAGCCGGCTGCCATTTTGGTTCTTGGCAACGTTCTCTGCACTGGGAATCTGTGCACTCCCTTAGGTGAGAGGATTCCTGAGACCCCTCCAGGACCAGGTCCCCAGGCCCCTGTGATTACCAACAATGCATCCACAATCTAGTCTACCTAAGGGACCGTGGCTAGAACCAAACAGGATGTCCTGCTGTATTTCTGTGCTTTCTTCTGCATCGGATTTGTCAAGCACAGAAAGTATCAAATTACTAAGTGCTAATTCTATTAGAGCTTTACGCAGCTCATGTGTCCCAATGTTCTACGTCTTATTAAAGACAGCAAAAAAGAAGGATTTTAAGAATTTGGGTGGGAAGCAATTTTCTGCTTCAAGAAATACAATTAATGTCACCTTATGTTAACAGAAGCATTCGTGGCTATGTTGTTTTGCTTCAGACTTGTTTTTTAATGAAACCGACTTACTATTGCAGAGCATAATCCTTGAGTCAATGTAGAAAAGATATTTACAGGAAAGGCTATAAAAGCATATGCTGAATGCATAAAATGACCCGAATCTTCACATTTTCTCCCTCAGCTCACAGCACTCAACAACTTAACATCCTCAAAATAATTTTTACTGTTTGTCTGCAAGCCTTATTGTATTAGTTTGATGTAGTCCTTTATTTGCTTTTTTTACTATCCCCTTTAAGGAATGCTCCTTAAAATAATTCATTTATCCCGATATTACTGTTTATTCCACTGAACCTCTCAGAACCAGAGTTAAACTTTTCTCCAGAGTAATTTGTTGTAGGAAAGATTTTACTTTATTTCACTAATCAGCACGTTTGTTACCCATTCTCCATTTACTTGGCAAACTTCTCTGCAAAGGTCATGAAGGCAAATATCCCGAGCTCATGGGCCATATGCAAGCTATTGTAGGAACACCACCACGGGGCATGCCTGTTCTATCTTAGATTTCCCAGTCTGACTTTAATTCTGAATACTTCCGTGCACCGAAAACAAGACAATGGCAGGACTGGAGGGGAATTGGAATAGCAGAGTGGTGTTTGGTAGGGTGGCCAAATAATTTATGGGGCAAACAGCCCACTGCTGAGAAAGAAAGGAGGCACAGATGGGACCCCGGGTCCAACAGGCCAAAGAGAGGCCTGTCCCAGAAGACTGAGCAGGTGCATGTTTAGGAAAAAGGACCTGAACTTCATGCTTCCCAGATAACACGGTCTCTTCATCTGTCTGTCTGCCCTTGGTTTCAGTAAATCTTTGTAGTCAAGTTTTCTTATGTATCTGTCTCTTACTGTGTGTGCCTTCCCATTCATGCTGTGATTTTAGGTCATCCAGGTTTATATCTGCACAGTAACATTTCAAGTGTCTGAAGTATTTTGAGCCTATTCTTCTAAAACGTAGATTAGATCTACGGATGGAAAAGAGAGGAAAGGGCTGAAAAGAGAGTGAAAACCGTGTTATGTCCATGGGCAACTCCCCACAATGAATGCCATCACTATGTATTGCAAACATATAGCAATGAAAAATAAAAAAGATTTTCATGAAAACTATCTTGCCAGTCATATATATCGTGGGAGCTCAACCACAATGATAGTTAGAGCAACTTTTATGTGCATCTTTTACAGCAAGTCACTCAGAGAAGTTCTGAACAGAGGTTCCACTCAATAAGCTAATAACAATTATTTTCAAAGGTCAGGGAGGGCCTTCATTCCCATCCTTGGTGAATGCCTACCACTCAGGCTTGCTTCCTCAGCCTATGCTCATACTTAATAAAGCTATTTGCATTCAAATTTCAACCCTTGTGTTGATTTTTTTCATTTCTCCAAAGATCCAGCCCTCATCATTTCTTTAAGAAATTTTAAATCTTAGCTCCACCAAATACTAACTCTGTGACTTTGGGTCGTGTATGCTTTTGAATTCGCTGAATGCTTGTTTACTTGATTTATAAACAAGGGCTTCCAATATCTCTTCTTGTAATCGCAAAGAGTGAATGCAATAACAGAATTAACAAATGTTAGTGATAGGGAAAGAGTTCATGTGATGCTTGACACATAGTACGTACAGAATAAAAGGTAGTTATGTAATTATTGTGTTTCCAGCCATCTCTACCCTTTAAATAATCTGCTCATTCTTTCTTTCAAAGCTCTTAGGATACCTTAGCAGCAGCAGCAAGAAATTTGGGCAGTGATAAAATAAAATTATGTGTTAGTCAAGCGCAGAAAAGGATCAGATTAATTCTGATCAGGGCTGGGTCAATACTGAGGTCTTGTCTCATGGCCAGAACACATTATTTTAAGAATATAAAAATCCGTGTACTTTAGAGAGCCTATCATTAGAAATAGTTACAGTCAAGGTCATGATTCACAGAAGAAATAGTGCTCCCTTGTCTATGAACTGTCATTGAAGGAAAAAACTTAAGAGCAGAGGTGAAAGAAAAAGTGGTTTTCTAGGAAGAAGTAAAACGAGTGTCACTAATCCAGATTCTGCCAATCCCTTTGCTATAAAAACCCAGAAAAAATTACTGGAATGCTAGTCTTCCTTCAACCCTCAAATTTCAATTTTTATCTGGGTTATCTCTGTTTTTGTTTACCCTGATGATGTGTCTGGGTTGGTCAGGTTGCCCTATCATTACATGAAGGGATGCATTTCTATAACAGTACTACTAAGAAAACAACGGGATTATTGTATGCTTTATTTGGTTTCTTGTACTTTTCTGTGAATGACAGAATTCTTGAAATAATTTCATTTTTTTCCGAATTATCAGTAATTCTTTTTAATTGGTAGAACTGCACCTCTGACTCAGGACTTGACAGAAAATAAACTCTTTAGCACTGAAAAAAAATCATAAAACTACTATATAACTAGTGGCATGATTCTATCAAGAATGAAACGCTCATGTTTTAACTTCTGGAGGATAGATTTTTACGGAAGGTGAAGACTAAAAATTATTTCAATGGCATTTTAATAGCTTTTATATAAATATTAAACAGTTGAATTGAGTATGAACATGTATTTTGAATGCCTTTTGGTAGTTTAACACTAGATTCCCAGTAAGATTAAATCATACGCTACTTTTATTGAATCTTTTCTTTACCATCACTTCAGCCTTGTTAATAGAAGATGATCCATCTAAGGTTCTTTTAATATTTCATACCAACGTTAGTCTTTTTTAATTTTTAACCTTGGCCAATAGTAAACTTGACTTTTTATTTTTAAAATTTTATTTCCTTGACTTTTAGGGATTATACTTTTTTCCCATATTGACTTGTCACCTACTGTTTTTAAGATAACCAAATGGAATTTTATTCTTGGGCAATTAACCTTTACTTACTTCAGGGCAGCTCATTATTTTATTAGTGAAAGCAAACTGAGGGAATGGAATTTATAAATCAGCACTAAAATGTTCCAGTTTTAGGTTCTCTATGTATGCGTGTGAGATTAAACTTGTTGCAGCCTAGCTTCCTAAACTATAGCTGTAGAAAATACAACTACCACAGTTGATTAAAACATTAAGAAAAACTTTAGAATCACTTGAATCATCTTGAAAAAGCTGTTATAAACATATATGATACTAAATAATTCTACAGATCTTATCTCTACTTTGACGTAGCATGTTGAGAAGGAGCACAAACACAGCATTAATTGATGGGGAAAAAAATAAAAGAATGCTTTAGCATTTCAGGTGGGACTTGGTTTCCAAAGACTTGGCTCAATATTGAGGCCATGCTCTCACATGAAATAAATAGGACACACACGTGTAAATACCAAATAGTTTCTCTGGTTTGAGAAACTGAAAATGTGTAAATAAGGACTAAAAGGTATAACAGATAATGTGAAATAGGAAGAAAAGGGGCAAAGGGGGAGGGGAAAAGAAAGAAGGGAATGGACTTAATATGAGAAAGAAAAATTGGAAACAAAGTCTTTGTAGATAGGGAAGGGTAGAGAGGTTGAAGGGAGGGCAGGGGAATGGGGGAAAAAATAAGAACCAAGATGGATTATGTACAGGTGCAAATTTCCAATGAGGAATGTCATTATATCGTATACCTTAAATATACCAATAAAATTAATTAAAAAAAAAACAGACTTGGCTCAAGCATCCTTGAGTTTGGAAAAAGGAAAAGTAATTTTTATTCTGTATTCATATCCCACTTTAGAGACTGGCAGATGTGCCAGTGGCCAAAAAGAGAGAGACCTAACTGTGAAATAGATTTCAGACCGAAACACATATACACAGTTTAATACCATTTTCTCTTGAGAATGAAAATAACTGGACGTATTGTATATCCAAAAGGTCAGTCACTTAAATCTTGTCTTTCTAGAGGAAAGAGATAGCCTATACATTCAGCATCGATACTAAAAGTTAACTTTTCAGAGACATAAACTTTGTGTCATTGATAAACACATTCAGATTTCACATTTCAAACTTGCCATTCAATTTATCCACTGAAAATAGTCACATTTTTTGGCTATCAGAGTGTTACTACTCAGCAATAAGCAAATAGAGGTGATTTCATCCATCTGGGAGGAAAATCAACATACTGGAACTTGGATTAATAAAAGTTTGTCACACTCTTGCATCAGAAATTAGATGCCTTGGTAAGCAGAGCCTTAGCCTCTTCCAATCCATTAAAAGAAGCCTAAGCCTATACCGAATTTTGGATCAAGGCTCCTTGATTCCTAGATTTTGCCTGCTTATTAGGTACAGACTTCACAACCAATCATGAAAGCCAGTAGGTTTCTTTATGCAAATCCTTTTCAATGTATCGTCAGTCTACAAGTATGAGCTCAGACCGTGTATCAAAAGCATTGGTCCAAGATACAGAAAGTGCAATGGAACGAGCCCAAAGATATCTCTTCCTACAGATGCAATGTCCTTTATAAATTGCCCTCTTGGCCATGTATTCCAGCACTATCTGTCTTGCCATACAATTGTGGCTTCCTGGCTCTCCTTTTAATCTTAAAGTCTTGGACTAAATTACACCTCGTAGCTAAATTACGTAGTCATCCCCACACGGGTGACAATAGAGTCGCTCCCACTTAAGGGCTAGATTCTGCAGTGAGTCAACAATGAGAAATCATGCAGTTAAAGTATGCTTAGAATTCCCTTAGTGTAGCTCCCAGGAGCCCACACAGTGCCTCTTAATAAGCCCTGCTCCTCCTATCATGTCACAACAAACTGTGGGTCTTTGACTGACCTTAGACAAAGCTGTTGGTTTACTTTTAGAACTTTATGGTATGAAAAAATACCACTGCTTTAAGAACGGTGGGGATTTAGCTCAGGGTTCAGCCGTCTGCCTTGCAAGCACAAGGACTAGAGTTCGATCCCTGGTACCAAAAAAAAAAGATGAAAGCCACACTCAATAGTGCAAATGGGCCCACATAGAAGAATCAGAATAAAGGAGAAGGGGTATTCACATCTCCCTGGTACTCTTTTTGCTTTTGTTTTTGTTTTTGGGACAGGGGATCAAACTCAGGTTCTTGTGCATGCCAGGCAGAACCACTGAGCTAAATCCACAGCCTCCCTGGTATTCTTATTCAGAGCCATAAGCTTACTGGCTGGTGAAAGGTTACATCAGCATCACAGTTTAAGTTTAAATTTTCCCAAGTTTAGGGATTTTAATTTCTGTAAGCTAACTGAGCCTGTGATATAAGCACATTCATAAATTAGCTGTGCCTTTGTGAAAAGATTTTCTTTCACCTTTAATTAATTTGGATTGACAATACATTTCACATTCTTAATGAACCACTGGTCAGTATTTCTGATTTTAAAGCTTTCAAAGTTGTTGAAATATATATGATTCTTTCTGTTCTTTTAGTTACGGCCAAAGAGTATAATTTATTTAGTGAAAAATAATAATCACTGCCAGACAAATCAGGGGAAACGCAATAGAATTAGAAAGTCTAAAAAACAGAGATGTTGTTTAAAAAAATCAACTTTCCATCATCTTGCATTTCTTATAAAATATATGTCGTATTGTTAGTCTGTAAAAAATGCAGTATGTCTTTGGTCATTCATAGAAATGTGTGTATTGTATTGATAACTTGAATAGATGGAAACATTGAATATATTTATTCCCAGATTTTAACCAGCACAAAGTTTTTAACTTTAACTGAGAAAATATACAGTTCAAGCAACACTTTTACGGCGAGATACCACAGGCCAGACTTCGCAAGAATAATGGCGAATGTGGACATTTTCTGCCATTTGCCAGCTTCTTCCTAGGCCAATCTGGCTGACAATAACGAGGCCCATACATAGAAATTGGGGTCCTTGGGAAAGCTGAAATCTCGGGTCTCGGTTATCGGCGTAACTCAGTCCGACTTTATGTTTTGGATCCTATCAGAGAGGCCTTCAAGGAACTCACGCTCCCTTTTACTCCTTTGCTGGTTTCTCCCTCCCTCCCCTCGAGGTGGCAACAAATTCAAATTATCCAAGAGTTTACATGAAAAGCTACACATACCATTTTCCCACGGACATTTTTGCTAGTCTCTCCTACGTCTTTTCAGAGGAATTCTTTGTCTATAAAGGCGTGCATGTTCACGAATACTCTTTTAACATAATTTCATGTCAAGGAAAATTAGCATCATCCCTCATTACGCTGTGTCACAGAGCTAGTGTCTAGAAACCCGGGTTGTTTTCAATTTATACTCTCCTCACAGCTGATTTCATCAGTCCCATGAATTTAAACTCCATCTATATAATCACTGTCCAGTCTGAACCTCTAACCATAACCTCGGCCTGCAGTTTTGGGTTTACATATCCCTACCCTTCAACATTTCCACCTGAAGACTGACAAGCACCTGCGACTTCAATTGTCCCAAGCCAAACTATTTCTCTTCAATTCTAGTCTGTTTCTTATGCCACCTCACCCATCTCAAGAAAACCAGGACCACCACCCATCAAGATGCTTTAAAAAACATCCAAGAAGTATCCTTTCCTTTAACTTTCCCCTCTACTCTATTAGTAAGTCATCTGTCTCCTATCTCTCATGATCCCCATGGTTATCACCCACGCCCAAGCTGCTAGCCCTGCTCCTAGGGTGTATACTACGCTCCCTGCCATACCTACTTTTCATTGTGACCTGCCTCCTCCGGTCAAACAAATCCATTCTAAAAACACAGTAAAACCAAATCACTCTTAGTGCTTAAATTCTACAATTTAAAGCTTTCCGGAAGTCTGAAATGCTTCCAGGTTTATAAAGCCAATGGTGTTCCAGGCACTTTTCCATCTTTCTAGCCACATATGATACCATTCTCTCTCCATGCCCCAGTTCAAACGGTGTCCATCTCAGTGGGGTTCTTTTCTTTCCTCATCAGATCAAGCTTGGATCACCACAGGGCTGTTGCACTTGCCACTTCCTTTAAAATGCTCTTTGCTTTCTCTTTGGTGCAGCTAGCTCCCTGTGATTCAAATCCATTTCACTGTTACTTCCTTCTAGACATCCTTTCCAGCCACCTAGTCCCTGTCAACCACCAGTTCTTTCCAATTCAGCAGATCCCTCCTATCTGACTTTTTGTTTGTTTGCTTAATTCATAATTTACTTATTTTCAGGCTAAGCTAAATTCCAAGCTCCACGAAAGCTGTTCCCGGGTCAAGTCAGGGCCTGGTATGCGGCAGGTATCTGATACATTGTTAAGTGAGCAAATACTTTACCAACCAAAGTATATTTTTAATTTTAAAAATTCACTTTTGGATGATGATGGCTGTAATGGTTAAGGCGGAGCGTTGCCTTGACTGGATTTGGGAGCCACTGAGGTACTGAGGGATTACAGTACTGTGTGTCTGGGTGGGTCACGGAGTGTGATCTCGGGCTTTACATCTGGTCCCTCACTCCTCTAGCACTGTTCCCACGCTCCGCTTCCTGGGCAGCAGGAACGAGCAGCTCTCCTGTGCTACACCGTCTCGTGATATTTCTGCTCTGAAGCCATCTCACTGTGGACTGAATCCCCTTAAAATATGAGGCACGTTAAACCTTCCTTGCTGTATGTTGTGGATGTCAGGTACTGTCTGCAGAAGTGGAAAAGCGTATATATTGGCCGATCAAACCAAGGACTCTTCAAAATGACAAGTTTCCTTAAGAACTGTAACATCAAAGAATACTGGTTACTCTGAGCAATTTTGCTTATTTGGCTAACACTGCTCCATTTATTTTCTTTACTGTAGCTCTCATAACTACTAATTTTATTATGTATTTTTGGCTTAAAATCTATCTCCCCATACTACACATGTAAGTCCCTTTAGGTGAATGATTTTGTCTCTTTATTTACTTCTGAATGCACAGCCTTGAATAGTAATCTGAACAGACAATCAAAATGAGTTGTTGAAAGAATGAAGACAAGACAGAACTGAAAGTGATTCAAGCCCTCTCAATTTATAAGGAGGAAATAAATATATATTCTCACCTAGAAAACTTGGACAAAATGTTTTAAGTAAGTGCTTTTGACCATTTGATTATAGATTTCATTAGATATTTCCGTAACTCCAGTTCCCTGAGATTTGAGCAAGCATTTTGCAAACATTTTGCCTTTGGTTTTGTTGCTATTGTTGTTACTTTGCTGCTTGTTTTCCGTTTTGTTCTTATTATTTATTATTTATTTTCTCGAGGCAGGCTCTCCTTGGGTAGCTCAGGCTGTCCTCAGACTCACCACAATCCTCCTGCCTCAGCCTCCCTAATGCTTGGATTATAGGTGTGCACCACCATGCCTGGCATTTTGCTTAGATTTTGATCCCTAAAAAATAAGAATTAAAGGAAATAAACAAACCAATTAAAATTATCTTATCTTTTCAGAGCAAGCCCATCTTGAGAGTTCAGTAATTACCAGCAACTGATTATCATTCAGGGATAAATGAGCACATAAGAGAAAGTAAGAATGGTGGGAGAAAAAAACAGAGGGGCAATTTTTGTGCTGCTTAGGAAAAGACTTCTCTTGTTTTGTCTATTTTTTTTCATAAAAGTGATAAAGTCTAGGGAAATAAAGCACAGTTTATATTATCAGAAGTCAAGGAGAAATTAATAAAATGCAATAGGGAAATTAAGTTGAACAAAAGTGCAATGAGCCATAGTTAAACCAATTAATTAAAGAGATTTTGATATGTATATAACGGGGCTACTGAAGAATTAAAAATAAAAAATAAATCCAAGACTTTAAATCAGTGTTAGGTATTCAACAAAACATCAAACGATGATGCACAGAAAACTTGTACTTTTTAAAGAACTTTCTATGATGAATTCCTTTCATTTTCCTATGAATCATCACCTTTCTCTTCTCTGTTAATCATAAAGAATCTGCTTTCTCAATACTATGCAGAAACCTTAGGAATACTGTGATTCTCTTCTACATTCTTCTTATGCCAATCTCCAAACTATGTAACTTGTTTGCAACATTAACTATGAAAAGATTTATTTTTTTATAGTTTGTCTGCTACATTCCGGAAATCAATGAAGATTCCATTCTTTAGTGTACTAGCAACCTAGTAAGTCTGAAGTACAAAAGGTGAGCTATCAAGACCAAAACCCGGGACTCACCCTGATCTAAGTCGAATTCTAAGCTTATTTCAGAGGCCTGAAATCCTGTACAAATAACTTAGCTCTAATCAACCTCAGTTTTCTCACAGAAAAATTGCTGTTAAATGTAAAGTTCTAGAATTCCTTGGTGCAATATCTGGCTGAGAAATTCCTTAACTTAATGAATGAATTCCTTAACTTGTGAACGTTTTAATTTCTAAAATTGTTTATTTGAAAGTTCCTGCATGTATTTCCACCAAATATATATATTAGAAAAAATGGCTAGTTGCAGAAAAGGTTTCTCGATGAATCTACAAAACCTTCATTTACTAGAACATTTTTTCATGAAGAATTA
The DNA here is from genome assembly GCF_012274545.1 of Fukomys damarensis. Taxonomy (NCBI): domain Eukaryota; kingdom Metazoa; phylum Chordata; class Mammalia; order Rodentia; family Bathyergidae; genus Fukomys; species Fukomys damarensis. Next base: position 23,000,486 of record NW_022900949.1, read on the forward strand.
TCACAGTGGGTGTCTTAGTTACTTTTCTTGTCGCTGAGACAAAAATATATGACATCCAAAGTTAAAGGAGGAAAGGTTTGTTTGAGCTCACAGTCTGTAGAGGTTTCAGCTTATTGTGAGCTGGCTCCAAGGCAGGGCAGCACAGGAGAGGGACATAGCACAGAAGAGACAGTCCGTGGCAGGGCAGGCAGAAAACAGCAGCAGTAAGCAGCAGTGAAGCAGCCTCTCTTTCCCTTTTATCCCACCCAGGTTAACAAGGCTTTCGGGTGGTACCACCAACACCCAGGGTGGGACTTCCCATTATCTACACCCAGAACTATGCTAAACCAATTTAGATATCACACAACCTTAATCTCAGTATCCATCCACCTCCAGAAAGCCCCACCTATGAGTGTATGAGACTCTGGGGTACATCTAGATATAACCCATAATAGTGGAACTCTGGCTAGGGGGTTTAAGCGGTGCTGTTTTTTTTCTGGAATTTCGTGTCTTTATCAGGGAAAGTTGCTCATCCTGGGAACCCTTCAACCTCAGACAAATGTAATTAAAATTCCTTCTGTTTGGAACTTAATCATGATTTCACCATCCCCCATTTTTCTGCAGTACTAGATGCATGTTTAGCCCATGGAGATATAATGATAAATCATTCATGGTCTCTGTCTTTAACAAACCTAGAGTCTCTGAAAGGAGACAAATAAACCAGCATCCGCAAGCCCTCTGCTAAATATTAGAGATGGAGGTTTTCCAGGCATGGCAGCACTGAATGTGACCTTGAGGTAGGTTTGAACAAGGGTAATCAGGGTCTTCCACTTCAGTGTTTTGGACAATTTTCATTTCAGAGCTCGATATTCCTTAAATTCAAACATTAAAACACCATCTCTTTAGATTTCTCTTTGCCATATCTAATCAGATTTTAGATAACCTCTAACACTCATGTAGTCTTTATGAAATCTTAGCAAAATATAAATCTAAACTATCAACCTCTAGTTTTATAACAGTTCTTCCCACTCTGGATATAGCACTAAGTTGAAATCTACTTTGAAAAATGCTAAGTTGTCTGCTTGCTTTTTCATTATTTGAAAAATCATTTGCCAAAGGAAACTACTGGAACATGTTAAATTGAAAACAAAACTGAGGTTACCATAAATAATTTTGTTCTAGCCGCAATATTGTAGTGGTTGCCCTAAAGTTAGCAAGTTAAAAATATTTCCCAGGGCTGTGAATATAGCTCAGTTGGAAAACAGATTACTTAGCATGCATGAGGCCCAGGGTTCAATCCCTAAAACCACGAGAAAATGTTTTGCCTAAGGCTTGTTATCAAATAATTGGCATTTTATGTCTTAGCCTTCAGTAACTTTTGATGTATTCCTGAACACACCTTTAGCAGTCAGCTGCTGCAGCCAGTAGAGAATAACACCATGGCTATCCATGGAAGCACACGCATGGTTAAAATTTCAGTATTCAGTTTTCCTCCTAGAGAAGGAAGCTGACTGTTCATAGACTGAACGATCTAGTCGTGGAAGATGGGAAGGGGACTTATTTCAAGACAGACTGTGACTCGACAGGGGACACGGATCCCATTAACATTGGTTACTCTCATATTCTGAACACCTGGGATATAACTGACGTACAAAATAGTTGAACAATTAACATAATACATTTACAAGCCTTCATTTTGTATTTCAAACAAACAAGACCAAAACAATCTTAGGATCTACTTGAGTCATTCCCAAATACTCTAAGGCTGTATGCTTTCCTTTTCAGGGACCAAGAACGTAGTGGCATACGTGCTTCCTCCTGTGTCTTAGCTGAGTTTACATTGATTTCTGTGAGTGTTTGGTAGGACTGTGCTGGATGCCGCTATGGGGACTGGCAACCTACTCTCGCACATCTTTTTTTTGTTTTGCTTTTTTTTTTGAGATAGGGTCTCACTATGTAATTGAGACTGACCTGGAACTCACTATGTAGTCCAGGCTGGTCTCGAACTCACAGCAATCCTCCTGCCTCAGCCTCCCGGGTGCTGGGATGACAGGCGTGCACCACCACGCCTGACTTCTCGCACATCTTTAACTAGACACTGAACAACTGCCTTTTTTACTTATGAAAATCAGTGAGCCTTCTGACACTGAAAATTATGCAGCTTATGTTTCTCATAGCCTAGAGAATGAGATCAAAATCACATGGTGTATTTATGTAAAGGTCAAATAGCGTCAACCTTCCATAAGTGCGATGATCCTGACTAATAACCTTAGGTGTTATATAGGCATTCACTAAGCATGTGGAAGAGATTATTACAGTCTATCCCTGCTGTTCAAAAGATACCACATTCCAAGTTTTCTCTACAGTATAGACCCAAATCATCAATTTAGATTTAGCAACGGTAGCCTATAGCACACATGGAAAGCCCCGTTGAGAATTGCTAATGTATGACAGATAAAGATCTTATTGAATATGAGGATTCTTAGTCATTTTGAGCACTCAGATAATGATCTTATTGAATCTGAGGGTTCCTGGTCATTTTGAGCACTCAAAGAAATACAAAAATTCTATTTCTGAGCATTTTTTATCATTGTGGCCATGAGACAGTGTTAATGTACAGATAATCTACATGCTTGGCATACATTTAAAATCTGAGGCAGTGTATTTTTGCGAATTTTAAACTTGCTTTATTATTATTTTACCTTTGAAGTTTACTACACCAACTGCAGTTGAAGCCAATCTGAGAGGAGACACAGGGGCCACAACTGTTGAACTGGAGACATGCTAGGAAACAGGACAGAGCAGAATCATCAGCACTAATTAACAGCATGGGGGAGAAAAAACCACTCAACCAAAACAAAATCACCATACATCTCTATACACACACCCAGTCAAAATACTCATGCATGCCAAACACAATTATAATTACACACTTACCACAATAATCATCCACATAATTATGGAACAGATCAGATCACCAAACTTTCAAGTCGTATTTCCTACTTAACTATGTGCATATATTAACTTACTAGGTAATGGGGTCATCTCCACAGCTGAAATGTTGGTAATTTTTGACATCTGTAGCTCTACTCGGTGGTACTCATAAATTGTTCTTCTTCGAACATCTACGAAAACAAAAGTAAAAGGAAATTAACTTCCAACAGTTTCCTGTTTAACAAACAGCAGCATTTTGATATCAAAATTTCCCCAAAATGAAGCTAAAGTTTCAAGAAATAAACAGTAATTAAAAGTTTTCACAGTCTAACATTGTCAGAATAATAATGGGATTACTTTGAAGGGTCAGAATAAAATTCTTTAATAATGCAAAAAAACGGGGTCAGTTATTTTATGCAGCATATTAACTACAATTAATCGCACTGTATAACCCTCTACATTGGAAGAGAACAGGTTTTAGGTGGTCTCAGCACAAAGGCAAACAAAGTAAAAATGATATCCAGGTGATTAAGTGGATTGTGTTAATCGCAGTATACACACATCAAATCATTGTGACATGTATCTCACAAATACATAATCTTCACTTGACAGCTATATCTCAGTAAAGCTAGGGGAAGGATAGAACTTTAAATCATTTTAGAATCAGTGTTTCTGTGTATTAATATATCTAAAGAAGGCCAATAATTAGCATTTATATTACATAAAGTAATTTACAATAATTCATTAGCAAATCTATCAAAGTCCCTGAGAAAAAGCCTAGGTGGATTACTTGATAAGAACTTTAATAGCTAGAAATCAGATAAATATGAGCAAGTGTATTGTAAAAATAAAACAAAACAAATCTATTTAAAGTCCCCATTTTAACCCTTCCTAATGAGTGTGTGTGGGTTTGGTGAATGTAAACAGAAAGATAGTGTTATCATCATTTTATTTCTCTCTTGGAATTCTTGCAATATAGTGTTGCATTTTCCAAATAATATGCCTATCAAAAATTGTTTGAGGGACTGACTCTAAGTTATTTAAAGATATCACCACGTCCAGTTTTATTTTGGAGGAAATTTAATTTGCATTGGTCAAAGGACCTTTTGTCTAAACAGCATGCATTCCTCACATATTGCTTTCCAAGTATTTTGCTAAATCATTCAGTTCTCAGAAGCAACACTTTGTCCGAAGATCACCAGGGCTGGAGCTCAGGAGACTTCCTGCTAAAGTTTGGACATAGTCCACATGGTCTTTAATACATTAGTATTCTTTTCATTTCATGTCACACGTTGAAAAAAACCTCAACTAATAACAGAGGCTGGGAGACGTCTGGGAGCTAATTATTGACCATGCATATGGATTGAGAGAGACAGGGGCAATTTTTCTATGCCAGCTCAATTACCTGCTGAACTCCTCCAACTACTGGAAGGAGATGATTTAACAAAACCAAATTAATGAGAATAATTTTTGTTTGATAACCTGCCAATCAATGGCAGCTTCCAAATAGTCATTTCTGTGGTATTTGAGACAGCCCTGTCAAAAACAAGTCATCAGCAAGTTTTTTACTCATTGGTCCCTGCCAAGGCTAAAAAGCTTTCATTTGATTCCAGAAATGTATTTAGTTTAAGTGTCTTCTTCTTTAAAAAAAAAAAAAGCTGAAATAATGTTAAACAAATGTTGAGACTGGGTGGTGGCAATTCAAATTTAACTAGTCTATTCCAACTTCACAAAAACCAAGATTAACTTAACAGCGAGAGGCTTCTCAGTCACTGCAGATCTGCTACTATCATCATGGTTCCAGGGTCTGCTCCAGAGACTTACGTGAAAGTTGTAAAATGTACATTTTAAAATGCACATTTGCAAGGTCATTAAATCTATCACGTTCATTAAATCTCATGTAATTAAATATATTTTCTTCTGAGAGAAAAGGAAATTTTGACTTCATTAAAGGAAATTTGGTGAAATGCAGTAAGCTTTCCCTCATGTTAACCTCAAATGTTTATATGTACACAAAAATCAGTGCTAAATGATTCAGATCTTTGGCACTCATGCAAGGAGGAAAATCCTACACTAGATTTACAAAAAACAAGACTCCCTCTGGAAAAATTCAACTGGAAATATTAACATGCAGGCACGTTTATAAATGTATGAAAGCTGTAGTAGTTAAAAATAGAAATATTCTCAGTATAGCAGGAAAGTGTAAATCAAAACAAATATATGTTATATATCAGGGAAACATAAATTTGAAGGCAACTATGAAGGAAAAAGACACGGAAAATTTAACATTTGAGGTCATAATTTAAAGACAGGATATTTTAAAATAAAAGCTACATAGACAAATTCAGCCCAGAATACTGCTGAGAGCTGTCCCGGCGAGGTTCCTGTGTCTCTTGGAGTAAGGAAACCACAGTGGAGATTTGTAAAGATAAGCTTTTCATTCACTGTTTTAAGAAAGCAATAGTACATTAAGCTGGGCTTCCTTTCCTTCATCCAATTTATCCTATCCTATCAGATGTACAATAAATATACACTGAATGACTGAACGTATAAATGCTGTGAATTTAACAATAAATTAAAGTTCTTTCTGTGACTTTAGGATTTTATATTAGAAATAGCAATTCAAGCTTTATTATACAGATTGAAAGCCAGCCCTGGGTTGGTAAAGAATTGTTTTTCAAGAGTGTGATAACAGATGAAAGTCAATGAGTGAAGGGATGAACGAATTAATTTAGTTAAAGGAAACAGCTTAGTTACAAATTCCTGGAGGAAGCTGTTCCTGTCCAAAGAAACTCTAAGAAAATAGAAACATTCTCAAATATTTCAAAATTGATAATGAGTGATGTCTAATGATCAGAACACCTGAGATTTTTCACTTTGTTTTAAAAGTCAAACCAGGGTCAACCAAATAGCATGTAATAGAAATGTATGAATTAGAACAATAAAATTTCATTTACACTGTCCTTTTTAATTAGAAGTTATTTTATAAATGAAAACTTGATTTCTACTTATTTCTTCTTTTGCGAAGCTGTTCGCGAGCTAATGCACACATGAGAACCTGAGCAACGAATGAAATGGAGCTGTAAAGGAAGCAAAGCTATCTTGGATAGAATGAATAATTTTGAAGGGCTTTCTATTTTCAGGAAAGCTGAGGTAAGACAACACAATTTACTGAAGATTTATGGACTGAGCCAGTCTTAAATGAATGAAGAGACTGATAACCATGATAATAATGAAGAAGGTACAGTTCCTCTGAAAAGGGTTTAACATAGATTCTACGGAATATAGCCAGACAACCAGGTGCAGTGATGCATACCTATAATCCCAGCAGCCTGGGAAGCTGAGGCAGGAGGATTATAATTTAGCAGAACCCTGCCCCAAAATATATTTTTAAAAAATTAAGAAAAGGGCTAAGGATGTAACTCCATGTTGAAGACAATTCCCAGTACCACAAAAAAGTGGGTTTGGCTGCGGGGGGGTATAACTCAGTGTGGTTCTGACTTTAATCTCTGGAAATTAAAAAAAAAATAGTACATAAAACATCATTGATTGGTTATAATTACCACAGTATTTTTTTTTATCACATTTTGACTTTACTTTTTATTATAGTTGGTGAGTAATTACAGTGAATGTGTCCTACCACCAAATCAAAGTTAGAATATTTTTCCTATGAAGAAAACCAATTATAATTATTGTAAATGAAAATTTATTATTTCAAAAATACAATCAAAGGCCGGGGATTTAGCTCAGTGGTGCCGCCACCTGCCTAGCAAGTGCAAGGTCGTGAGTGTGATCCCCGGTACCAAAAAAAAAAAAAAAAAAGTACACTCAAGAACTTACTATTTAAACAAATCTAGCATCTTAATGCCCTTTAAAAGGCAGAGAAAAGGCGGAGAAATAAAAACAATGTCTATGTAAATATGACACTTGGCATGTAGCATTTATTTAATTATGTGTATATGGCCTATTTTCCCATCTAATCTGCGAGCCACTAGTCACATGTGGGTCTTTAATTTAAAATTCATTAAGTCCAATTTAAAATTCAGTTTCTTAGGGTTACTCACTGCAGTGCAAGTGCACAGAGCTACCTGCAGCCAGTGAGGTCTTCTAGAGATTTAGATTCTGAGCATTTTTAGTAGTGCAAAAAGTTCCCCTGGGCAGTACACCTGCCTGTGCTATTATTTCTTTGAGAATCACAGCTAAAGATATTCTCCCATATTAATAAGCAGGACTCTCTGTTTGTTAAGGTTATGACAGTCACGATTTAAATAATTTTGATCAACTTCTTAGAAAAATTGCCACAGTGGCCTGTAAATATATTAAAAAACAATCCACATATGGCCAAGTACATACAAATGTTTCCCCAAGACTTCAGTGAGCCACTAAGAATTTTTAAAATATAGTTTCTCTACAAGTGAACTTCTGATTCTGAAAATGCTATAATGATTATTTTATTGAGCTATAAATAATAACCAACAAGAACATATGCTATAGAGTTAGCATGAACAACATTACTACGCATACAATAGCAGATGCTTACAAGAAAAAGCTTGCTGTTTAAAAAGTACCAACCAGGTAAAGACGACATGGAGTATTCTAAGGGATCAGAAATAGTCATTGTCATAAATTACAGCAAGTTAGATCAGCTAGCACGTAGATGGGTTTTCTATCTCCAGAATTCTTAGTGGGGTGTGGGTGTGGGTGTGTGTGTGTGTGTGTGTGTGTGTGTGTGTGTGTGTGTGTGTGTGTGTGTGTGTATGGTAACCTTCTCACTGTTCAAATGACCTAGCCTTGTGTTTTCAACACAGAAGAACTACATGGCATTTCTTGCCTGAAAGGCTATACTCATTGAACTCAGGGGAGAGGAACAGTGAGGCATATTGTGGCATTCCAGCAGCCTGGGGGTTAAAATGGAAAAGAAAGAAATATAAATAAAAGTGGTATTACTGAGCATAATGCACGCATTCAGGAAGATCTCTGCACACTGTGCAAAAAGGATTGGAAGGGACATAAATTGAGGCTAAGAAAGAATTACTTAGCAGAGCAACTCAACGAAAAATATGGAAATTATAAACGACCTATGAATCTGTGAGGATGTTAATGCTTTCTCATAAAAGACAATTGGAGCAATAGCGAAATGCCATGCTCTCTGCTTATCAAATTTGAAAAGTTTAAAAAATGGTAGTAGTATCTGAAAGCATGTAGAACAATATGATATCTAATGCTGATGGGTTAGTAAACTGACAGGCACATAAAACAGTGTTCATACGCAACATCTCAAGTTCATCTTTTGACAATCGGATATCTGTAAAATTTTAAAATAAGTGTGTTCAGCACTGCTTTACTGTTAATATAAGAAGCAACATATCTGAAGCAAGAGTTTGCTTCCATTAGAAAAAAATGTATATTTTGAGGGGAAAAGAGCCCACAAAAATATATTCACAAGATACCAATTTTAGCACAGGTGCATTTAGTGCATCTGCGATATAAGGAAAAGATTGGATGATAATGAAAGCATTGACTGCTAACTCTTTCTGGTGGATCTGGAGGTAATTTAAAGATTTCTGCTATTTTTCATTCCTCTGAATTAAAGTGCACTGTGCTTCTATTCGTAACAAGTTTATTTTTATGCTCATATTTCTGAGATGAAAAATGAAATTCCTCATATGAAGGTCATTCTTCCGACATATCTAGGGACACTGGAATGGCTGGTTTCTGTGGTTCTCTCTGTTTCTAAAGTTTTACAAATAAGGTTTATGAAAAAACAGAAGGGGGCCAGGGATTTAACTCAGTGGTTCCAATGCCTGATTTGCAAGCACATGGTCCCGAGTTCAATGCCCGGTACCAAAAGAAAGAAAGACACAAACAAACAAACAAAAAACAGAAGGCATTTACAGGCACGAAACCACATATACAAGTCGTACAAGGAGACATTTGTTTATTAGTTTGTTTGTTTGTTTTTTGGTTCCAGGGATTGAACTCAGTAACTTGCTCTTGCGAGGCAGGAGCGGCACCACTGAGCTAAATCTCCAGGCCTCGAGGGGACATTTTAAAACAAGTAAATTCACAGAAAGATTGAGCATTTCAGAGACACCCTGTCAAAGTGGACCCCTTGTGAGCCTGCTAAGATGACGCCTGTCCTCCTCAGAGTCAGAATCATTGTCATACAGTGATACTGACAACGAAGAGGGTGGTGGTCGTGGAGAGACAACAGCTCTAAGTATGAGAACCCTTCACAGTTGTATGTAACTGCATCTTACATACAAAAGGCATGTGAGGTCCTATGACGCCCACTTTGTGTGTAAAGAAGTTACAGAATTAAATAATATGTCCAAAGTATCATGACCAATATTCTCACTACAGTATCCTATATACTGTGCATATTTATAACTAATTTCCTTCTTTTCTTTTCTTTCTTTTTTCTTTTTTTTTTTTATTTTTATTTTTTGAGACAGGGTCTCACTAGGAAGTTGAGACTGACCTGGCACTCACTATTTAGCTCAGGCTGGTCTCAAACTCACAGCGATCCTCCTGCCTCAGCCTCCAGAGTGCTGGGATTACAGATGTGTGCCATTTTCTTTTCGTTTTTAATATAAGGGTTAATTTCACCATAGCCTTTGGAAGGAGTAATTTCTCTTGTAACCTCAGAATTGTTTATCAGTTTTCTAAACAATGACTGAATGCTCTTTGATATTTAAACTATGTATAAGACTAGCTGATCTTTTTTATTTTTGAAAGAAAAAGCCTGATTCAATAGCTATGGTTCAAATTTGGCAGTAAAATCACTTACTCTTTGAAAATCTTTAAAAGCTGAAAAACGAGGAGTTTGGCTGTTGATGCTATGAAGAATGGATGGTGAGAGATCTTATTAACAAATGAAAATTAGTTTTCAGATTATTGAATGCTTTATCAAACTTTCAGCAAATCTGGCAGGAATGAGACAGAAATGGCGGTCTCCTAGGGGAAGAGCTAGAAGGTCTCCCAAGGCTATGGTTCACATTCCCAATTCACTATGACTCGATTACACTGGAATTCTGAATTTAATAACCCATATAACCACATGATTAAAAGAACAGAAAATTGATCTTGTGAGAAGAGGGTCCGATGTAACGCACCTTGAAATACAGAAGAAATGAAATCGCCCACTCCTTAAGGATAAGGATCAGCTGGTCCCAATATCCACTCAGGGAAAGAAAAAAAGGGGTAACAGAAATAAAGTATTTAATTTCCTACAGGACTACTCATAATACTGAGAGTTTCTAAACATGGGAACAGAATTTTGAAAAGGATTTAAATATTTACTTAAGCTCTCACTACACAGATAGGACCCTATTTCTCAGGGAAAAAATACTTCCATAGTGTGTATTATGCTAATCTTGGGTTATCTTCATCTGTGTCATGAATAAGTATACCTCTTTTCAGCTGAGAATCTAATGGAATCTTATTTCTCTTCTTACACAGAAGCTCATGTAACAAACACTGCTGCACTTTATTAAGTGAGAACAGATTTTTTAAGGAGATTAAAATTTTCTGTTCCCCAAAATGAATTTTAAGGAGAATGCATTGATTTCAGTTTGATTCCTCCAATATGGTCTCATCTAACTGCAGAGACGGAGGCAATAGAGACTCCCCACTTCTGTTGCTTCCAGGCTAATTTTCTCCGGATTGAATAGCAAGGTCAACAAGACATGTGAATGCACACTAAGTCCTCCACTTGCCTGAGCAAATTTTCCCTCTGAACTCTGTTTGAGGATTGTTTTTAAGGTGAATGCCGAGTTCCAAGCTTCAGACAAAATCTACTCTCTAAATGCATAAGGATTTTGCCAATTTATTTAGTGAAATTGATATCGTGAAGGGTATTTGCCCCCTAAACCTAAGCATTTACTCTTTTACAGCATAACAAGGGTTCTAAAATTACATCTAGGGACCCTGAACTCTTTGCAAGGCCTGATTATGCAGAACATACTGACACAAAATTTGCATACTGAAATGCACATATAGAATAATTCTTTATAGTTTTATGTGTCTTTTTCTCTAAACAATGATGCACTAGAGCATCAGCGTGCACCAAAATGAACTTTTGAGCAAGGTGCAAATAAAATTCTTCCAGGGATGCAAAGAGCCAACAAATAAATGCAAACGGGTTTCCTTTCACTTGTACAATAATTGACTCAGGCCATGCTTGATTTAACACCTCTGAAAGGGAGAAAGTGAGAACGCTCCTCCTCTAGCAGAAGCAAACCTCGGCCCTCCCAGAGCTCAGCCTCTTATTTAAGAGTTCTGTCAGGGCGCTTTTATGTTGCCTACACATACTGATATATCCTTGCTTTGTTCTTGGTACAATTTAGTTGCTGGAAAATCTACTTTGACTTAACAATTGCCTTTAATATTACCTCCCACAGACTCACAGCTAAGAAGAAGAGACCCATTCCAGGATACGCGGTCTTCCCCAAATAGGATCGCCCTATACACATGACATTCTCAGGGAGGAGAGCCCCTCTAACAATTTCAGTCAGTCTACTCCTCTGAAAACTCTAGTTTCCACTGCATTTAATTTTCTGCCTTTGAGAGAAGTCATAATTAGACAGAATCAGCTCAAGACGAGAACAAGTACATACACATGAAAGAAAAGAAAAAGAACTTTGAACAAACAGGAAAGAAGCGATCTGATCTTTGGATGCATTTTATTATTATTCCTTGCTTTAAATAAACACACACACTCGACACAAACAAGTACCTCCCATAGCAAATCCTTAATGCCTTCTTTAGGAATATTCTGGAAGTAAAAAGGATTTTTAAAAACCAGAAGCTTTCAAAAGATGGATGTTTGCATGGTCGGAACTACTACAAAATGCAGTATATATTGTGGTTTTGCTTTCTGTGTGTGTGTGTGTGTGTGTGTGTGTGTGTGTGTGTGTGAAGGACGAGCTCATGGCTTCCCAAATGCTTCACCAGGGAGCTTTACACTCCACAACATTTTTATTTTCTGCTATGATGAACAATTGCCCAAAGCCCTACATGTTTTCCTGCAAAATATAAGCTAAATTAGGTAAAAATGATTTAAACAACAAAAAAGGAGAAACAGATGTCCTCTCTGGTAGGCATCACTTTACTTACATTTTTATTTAACTGAATTTATAATTTGTCGTTCACCTTCCTTTAAACACCCAAATATTTTTTACAGAAGTGTTCACTATCAAAAGCCATTCCTCTGATAGACAATAAAAATAAGTAAACAAGTACATAAAGTCATGTGCCTATCAGCCAAATACTCTGTCACTGTGTCAAATTCCTCATGTTAATACCATAATTATCTCTGCTCAACCAAGGCAATTATTCCAAAGAACCCCAAATTACACATTTTGGTCTAGGCTCCTTAATTTCCCTGTACCCAAGATTCCTGTAATGGAAGAGAGCCCATCCCAATAGGAATTATAACCCAAACAGTAAAATTAATAAGCAGCAATTACCTAAGTGGTTCTTTTTAAAATTACACCTGCCTGAAGCCAATGTCCTTGGAATGTACCCCCACAGAAAGCTCACACTTTGTAATTACCCTTCTTCTACATACTGGGAATTTGTTGGATCCTGTGGACAACGACAAATGCATCAGACAGCCCCACTTTCACTGGATGATTGGTGGAACTTATCTCTGTGACCAAGACAGGAATCTGGAAAAAAAAAAAAAAAAAGTAAGTTGCTAGAGGTTAGATTTGAATCTCACTCAGGGATGGGAAGTGTGATCAGCCTGCTTAATGAACAAAATCAGGTGATGGAGATGAGGGACAAGAGAGGGAGGAAGAAGCATCATAGAAAACAGTCACAGTTATCTCAAAATAACATTACTCACATGCTACTTTTGAGTTGAAGACATAAGAGAGTGCAAGGTCCTAGAGGTGGCTACTTGATATGAAAAGCAATGAATTCCCAGAGTGCCTCAGTGGTGCAGATGCTGCCAGCTCACACAGGGACACCATGGAAGCCCTGAAGCTGGCTGTTTGTGGCATAGGGATTCTCCTCTTACCATTTGTTTTCCTAGAAAACTTTATCATATTTATTTTCGTAAAGTTAAAAAAAACTTGTTTAAGCCTTGCAGGCTTAAAGATATAAAACTTAGAAAAAACAAGTCATGCACTATGAAGTAGATGTTTAATTATACTACCACTGACTAACATGTAATGTTAGTCAAATAGGGTTGATTTTATATGTAGTTAAGTTATGGAATTGTTCGTGCCTGTTTAGCTTCAGCATTGTTGGTGAAACACAGGGAAAAGTCATGCAGTGTTAGGGGACGTCTCAAAGTTGTATCTCTTAAATTTGAATTGTAAGAAAAAGAACCTGAATGCAGCAGATACTTGTAATATCCGCACCTTAAAATACTCAGGACACCTTGAGAATGTAGACAAAATGGGGCAAGAGATATGAATGAGACAATCACTTGGACATTTTTTTCCATTAAGTTTATGGGTACACTTAAGTAAATGATGGAGTTACATTCATCATTGGCAACTTGTACCTTTGCATGATGCTATCTTGTCTCTTATTTTTTCCCCTACCACTGCCCTCCCTTCACCCCCTCCACCTTTCCCTATTTACAAAGACTTTCTTTCCATTTTTTTCTTTTCTCATATTTTTTTCCCTTATTTCCTTTCCCCTACACCTACGACTTCTCCCACACATTTAGACCTTTTCTTCCTATTTCACATTGTCAATTATATCATTTGAACCTTATTTACACTTTTAATTTTTCACACCAGAGAAGCTATTTGATATTTATACATGTGTATCCTATTTATTTCACCAGAGTATGGCCTCAATGCGCATCCATTTTCCTATAAATGACTCTGATTTCTCATTCTTCATGGCTGAGTAGTACTCCATTTTATAGAAAAACCACATCTCTTTATCTAGTCTCCAGTTGATGGGCAATTGAGCTGTTTCCAAAAATTAACTATTACAAACTGTGCCATTATAAACAATGGTGCACATGTATCACTATGGAATGGTTCTTTTAATTCTTTTGGAAAGATACCTAGCAGAGGAATAGCTGGGTCAAATGGAAACTTTAATGCTAGTTGTTTGAGGTATCTCCATATTGATTTCCACAGTGGTTGCACCAGTCTGCACTCCCACCAATGGAGAAGGTTTGCTTTCTCCCTGCAGCCCTGCCAGCATTGTTATTGGTTGATTTCTTGATAGCAGCCATTCTTTCTTGGGTAAGGTGGAATCACAGTGTTGTTTTCATCTGCATCTCACGAATGACCAGCGATGTTGAACATGTGGGTATGAGGATATTTATTTGCTTCTTTAACTTGTTTGTCTGAGAAATGTCTGTTCATATCAGATCCCTATTTTTGAATCAGGTTTGGGGGCCTGATTTTTTTGAGTTCTTTATGTATTCAAGATAGTAGTCCTTTGTCTGAGGAGCAGCTGGTAAAATTTTTTCCCACAATGTAGGCTGTCTCTTAGCTCTGTTGGTGGTTTCTTTTGCACTGCGAAAACTTTTTAATACAGTGAGATCCCAGTTGTTGATACTTTGTGCTAGTTCCCATGCTATCAAGGATTTGTTCATTAAGTCTTTTCCTATGCCAATAATCTTGAGAGTTCTGCCTAACTTATCTTCCAGCAAATTTAGTGTTTCTGTTTTAATATTTAGATCTTTAATCCACTTGGATTTTAGTTTATGGTGAAAGACAAGGTTCTAATTTTAATCTTTGGCAGGCTGAGATCCAATTTTTCTAACACCATTTATTAAAGAGGCTCTCTTTCCTCCAGTCAGGATGGTCAGCTCCTTTGTCAAAGATGAGGTAGGTGAGTATGTCTGGAGTTGTTTTTGCATCTTCTAATCTATTCCACTGATCCTCAGGTCTGTTTCTTTGCCAGGACCATGCATTAGAAATTAATGCATGCCTTTCTCTGGCTCTCTACGTCTGTCTCTGTGTTCTGACTGCCATAAAGTAATCGGCTCTCCTCCACCATGACACTTCTGCCTTCCCACAGCCCTAAGAGCAATGCAGCCCACTGACCAGAGTGCAACCACTGAAACTGTGAGCCAAAATCAACCTGTCCTGTGAGTTGATATTCTCAGGTATTTGGTCATCGCAGTGAAAAGCTGATTGACACAGTGTGTGTGTGTGTGTGTGTGTGTGTGTGTGTGTGTGTATAAAAAAACAGTTTAGAATTGATGTCCCTACAAAGCTTCATGCAGTCACAGGCTGGATCTAGACTATGTGACACTGGGATGGGTGCGATGCTAGGAACAAGGGCACGAGGATTGAGGTGTGAGTGCTACCCGCCCTAAGTAGTCTGGATAAGACACAAGGGATAGAAGGAGCTGTAGCTGTTCCTTGGGGCTTGCTATCCTCTGCCTGCCAAGAACTGTTCTCCTCTGCCACACCACCCTGCCTTGGAGCCAGCCAATTATGGACTGAAACCTCTACAAAATGTGAGCTAAATAAATCTTTCTCCCTGTAACTTTAGGTGTTGGGTATTTTGTCTCAGCAATGAGAGAAAAGCAACTAATCATAAAAATAAAGAATCACAGTCAGTATCGATAAAATTAGCACAAGAGCGGGATCTGTCATGTCGTCATGATCGTCTGTCCCACAGAAGACTGTGGGTATGAGGATATGAGTACACAAGTCAATGTAGCTGTGGCCACAGGAGAGTTAAAGTACTAACAAGCTAAAAATTTTGATTTTGAAAAGTCATTTTTTAATCCCTCAACACATACACTTATAGGCACCCTCAAAATTTTTTCTGTGTCATTCAAATTGGCAATATCAGGAACTACAGAAGCTTTTTTAAAAAAATGTATCTTTGTTATAGTCAAGTACCTATAATAGTTGAGCTTTGAGTTGAACACAAAGTTAAATTTTTAACTGAGCCTCTGTATGATTTCAATGATATATTTTGAAGAATTTGTTTTACAATTACATTTGTTCCCCAGGACAGGTGGGAAAAGAGCACTAACAGCATCAAGATAGGCTTCCATTTGGCTTACACAGGATTTCATAAATTCTTTAACTAACAGATCTTTTAATTTTTGTTCCATTTTACAAGTTTAAATTTACTATTTAGGTATAAACTTTTCTTCAAATGATATATTGAGGCCAATTAAGCATACATAGAAGCAGGAAAGGCTTGCAACAGCTAGACAAAATTAAGGCAAGAAAAGATAATTTGGATTTAGCAAGAGTAGGGCAGAGTCCTTTGGCCTCTGGATGAAGTGTCAAAGACAAACCCTGCTCTAGCTTCACACTGTAGGATCATTCTCTAGGACACAGGGGCCGAGCACAGTCCCTAAGCATTTTTGTCTGCCTCTCAGACAGGGAGATAACAGCATGGTACTTGGACCAGAGGTAATGGAATTTTATTCTCTGCTTTGCTCTGCCCTGCAAATCTCACCAAAACATTCATTTGTTTCCATTATGGGTCCTGCTATCAGTCTAATAGGCATCAAAGTATCTCAGCAAGAGCTTGATTGTATGGTATGTGTTCCCAAGCTTCAATCACTCGCATATCAAGACTTAACTGGAAAAGAATGACTCCAAACGCATTTTTGTTCACTTGCTAATCAGCAATACTGTGTGCAGTCACTTAATACTAAAACAACAACAAAAAAAAAACACACTAAAGCCCACTCTTCCCTTACTTTACCCACTCATATCTGGAAACTTCCCACCTTATCTTCCTTAATGTCCGATCTGACTTTTGCATGACTCAGTCGGGAATCTAGCATTCTAATATATCTAATAATAATCAAATATTAAAAAGTCAAGCTCCCTTATTATTAAAACCACAACAACACAAAGTAAAACATACTAGTGCCAAGTTGCTTGAAAACTGTATTGGAATAGGTTTCAGCTCAATGTATCAAATTTTTATTTGATTTCCTGAATATTGTTAATGATCCACAGAAATATTTTAATTTGTTTTTTAGTTTACAGCTATTGAACTTTTTCATGTGCCAGGTATTGAACAATACATTTAACCATGTGGAAGCAGAGATGAGCCATAATCCAAAGATAAATTACACTATCCCTCCCACTTCCAACTCCATAATCACATGCCATAGAAAATCTGAAAGGAGACAAATAAAAACATGAAACTGATAAAGTCAGCCTCTTTATTCAAAGAAGGAGTAGAGTATAAAAGAAGAAACTGTTGAGGGAGAAATGGATGAACACATTCTGAATACATTTTCTGGCCAATTTTTTTCCTGTGGAAATCAACACCAAATGCTTTCAGGCTTCCGATGTTTTAAGAAAAGAAGTGGAGCCCTTCAACCCAGTGATGCAGAGGAGCCTATGGCCTGCGCTACACTCCTGTAGCCATACCCCTTTGATCCGGTGACACAGAGGAGCCCAGTCATGCTGGCGCGAATACAGAGGTGTTCATGCCACCCCCACCCCAACCATGTGAACAAGAGAAAGAAGGCCTCTCAGGCTCCTGTGGTAAAGGCACACCACACCACCATAGTTGGTAAATCGGAGGGACCAGCACCTCACATTGGAACTTGATCTAACTTCAGGGAAAAGACCTCTGGAACCTGCACCAGAACCTTGTGGAGTTCAACCCAGCAGGAGGACAGAGATCTCAACTTGGGCCTTGCAGCCAGAAATCAGCCTGAACCTCAGGGAACAGCTGGTAGCTTGCTGAGAGTAATTAGCTTAGAACTGCAAACTCCTGTCCACACTGTCTATTTTGTGTCAACAGAGACACACCTTGAAGGGAGGCCCTCTATTTCTATTTGTACGTTTTATCTTCAAAGTAATATGTTTCACTTATCTTTAATCATTTAAAATATTTTTAATCTTTTTTTCTTTTCTCACAACTTTTTCCTTTTTTTAAACTTCTTTTTCTTAGCTTTTCTTTCTCTCACTCTCTCCCACCTTGATCTTTATTACTCTCCATTTTTTTTCCTGTTCCTATCCTAAGTTGAATTTTTTTCCTTTCCCTTTCTTCTCTTTTCCCTTCTCTCAATTGCCATTAGTTTTAAAAGAAAGGGATTACATAAAAAGAAAAAAAAAAAAGCAAGCCAAAAAAAAGAAAGAAAGTGATTACAGTCTCTAGTCTCCCTATTGCTGTTAGTTTGCTCTGTTCTTGGGTATATTTTGTTCCGTCCTCTCCTGTTCTCTTAAACAGCTCCCTAGAATTTGTGTGATCTACCTGTGTCCTCTGACCCCACTTCTAACCTTTCCCTATCCTATCTCTCTCTCCCTCCCCAACTCCTTCAAATTCCCATCCTGAAGGGTAAAGTTGCTATATTGAAGAGGTTATTCACTATAAACATATTTTGGGCTGGTCCTTTATTTTGATTTAATTCACACAGTTAAAGGTGATAGATTAATAACTACCACAAATTGTAATTTTTTAAGATGTGCTTGATGCTATTGTGTTGCTGACTGTATCACTTGGGTTAAGGCATTGCGATTGATCTGATCAGTTGTCCTCTCTGTTATAATGAAAATGAGTTTGCCTCAGAGACATTAGAGACTGAAAACCTAAAGATCAGCTGGATCTGGAAGACTGAAGTATTAACCCAGGAATTAAACCAAGGACAGTACCAATGACAAAAACAGAAATGAGAAGGCATTTAAACAAGACACAAATACAGACTTCCAAAGGTAAACTGAGGGAAATGAGGTGGAAGAGTCTGACAATCAACCATCTGGATACACTGAAATGATAGCACAGGAAATAAATAAACACATAAATGAGGCTCTAGAAAAATTCAAAACAAATAATTTCCCAGATAACCATAGAGATTGTGAGAAAAATGAAAGGCATTATTAGAGTCTCTAGAACAGAAACAGATTAAAAAAAAAAAAAAAGATGAGCTCAGGAATATGATGGAAACCATAAGTGCCCAGCATAGGAAAGAAATGGAATCCATGAAACAGATCCAAAAGATATCCAAGAAATTAAAAACTCTATAGAAGGCATTCACAGCGGGATAAATGATTGTGAAGATAGAATTTCAGATATAGAAGATAGGATGGTGGTCAGTGACCATGAAAAGGGAGATCTCTTAAAAACAATAAGGGGCCATGAGAAATCAATCCAACAGCTCTTAGATGATTCAGAGAAGAGTAATATAAGACTGATAGGAATCCATTAAGTAGCAGGAGAAAATACAAATGACAGAAAAAAACTGTTCACAAAATTAATGACAGAAAACTTCCCAGAGGGGAAGAATTTGACATACAGATAAGTGAGGCAAAGAGGACTCCAACTAATCGTGATAAAAAAAAAATCCACACCTAGACATATAATAATCAAGATCCCACAAACTCAACAGATGAACAAAATACTACAAACAGTAAGAGAAAGGAAACAAATCACATGCAAAGGAAAGCCCATCAGAATCACAGCAGACTTTTCAACAGAAACCCTTAAGTCAAGGAGAGCGTGGAGTGATATATTTCAAGCCTTAAAAGAAAACAACCTCCAACCTAGACTGAAGTATCCTGCAAAACTATCTTTCAAAATTGATGGGGAAATAAGATACTTCCAGGACAAAGAACACCTGAGAAATTTCATGAACGCCAAACTAGCACTCCAAACACTTCTAACCAATATCCTGGAAAAAGAAAGTGAAGACTACAACTCCACAAGGACTAACAGAGCAAATATACCAGGGAAGGAAAGAAATTAAAAGGAGAGAAGGAAAAATTAAAACAAAAACAAAAACTAACAACAAGAAAATAACACAACAATGAAAAGCCAATACATAACAATTATAAGCATCAATGTTAATGGCCTCAAATCACCAATCAAAAGAAACAGGTTGACAGAATGGATTAAGAAGTAAAATCCAACAATATGTTGTATACAAGAAACCCACTTAACCCACAAAGAAATTCATAGACTGAGAGTAAAAGGATGGAAAACAGGTTTCCATGTAATAAGACCCTGGAAACAACAGGGGGTAGCTACCTTATTTGCAGACTGAATAGATTTTAAACCAAAACTAATTAAAAGAGACAAAGAAGTCCACTACATCTTTGTAAAGGGAACAACACAAGAAGAAGCAATGACAATCATAAATATATATGCACGGAATACCAATGCCCCAACTATACAAAACAAATATTAATGGATATGAAAAACAAAATAAGCACTAATACATTTGTAGTGGGGGACCTCAATACCCCACTGACACAAATTGACAGATAATTTAGACAAAAAATCAACAACAAAATAACAGAACTGAACTAAGTCTTAGGGCAAACAGACTTGGTAGATGTCTACAGAGTGTTCCATCCGAGAAAATCAGTATGGTGTTTTTAGCTGTGCATGGGTCATTCTCCAGAATAGACCACATGCTAGCTCACAGAACAAGCTTAAGTAAATGCAAAGGAATTGAAGTCATCCCCTCTATATTATCAGATCACAGTGCAATTAAGCTGGAGATCAATAGCCTAAGAAACCTCAAGAACTTCACAAACACATGGAAATTAAATAACACTCTGCTGAACAACCACTGGGTCACAGAGGAAATCAAAGAAGAAAGTAGCTTGTACAATTAAATGATAATGCCAATGCAACATACAGGAATTTATGGGACACAATAAAAGCAGTCCTATGAGGGAAATTCATAGCAGTAAATGCCCATACTAGGAAAACAGAGTGAGCTCAAATAAACAACCTAATGCTTAACCTTAAGCTCCTAGAAAAAGAAAAGCAAGACAAACCAAAAGCTCACACAAGGGAGGAAATTATAAAGATCAGAGCAGAAATTAATGCAATGGAAACAAAGAGAACAATACAAAAAGTCAATGAATCGAAGAGTTGGTTTTTTGAAAGAATAAATAAAATTGATAAATTCTAAGCCAACCTTATCAAAAAAAAAAAAAAGAAAGGTAAGAAAAGGCTCACATTCATGCAGTTAGGAATAAAAAAGGAGAAGTCACAACAGATCCACCAGAAATCCAGAGGGTCATCAATACCTAATTTGAGAAACTATACTCTAATAAAATGGAAAACACAGAAGAAATGGACAGATTTCTAGATACATGAACTTCCAAAGTTGAACAAAGAAGATATAAAAAAGTCTAAACACCCAAATTACATTCAGCAAAATTGAAAATGTAATTAAAACATTACCAACAGAAAAAGCGCAGGTTCTGATGGCTTCAGTGGTGAATTCTACAAGACATTTAGAGAAGAACTATCATCACTACTCTTTAAACTCTTCAATGAAACTGAAAGGGAAGCAATATGTCCAAATTCATTCCTGGAAGCAAGTATTACTTTGATTCCCAAACCAGGGAAAGAGCCAATCAAAAAACAGAACTACAGGCCAATCTCCCTATGAACATAGATGCAAAAACCCTTAATAAGATACTGGCAGACAGAATACAGAAGATCATCAAGAAGATCATATACCCTGACCAAGTTGGATTTATCCCAGGGATGCAAGGATGGTTCAACACATAAGTAAATCATTAAATGTAATACACTATATCAACAGAATCAAGGACAAAAGATATGGTTATCTCAATTGATGCAGAAAAAGCATTTGACAAAATTCAATACACATTCATGATAAAAAACCTACAGAAAACTGGAATAGATCTCAACCCGATAAAGGTTATCTATGAAAAACCAGCAGCCAACATCATACTAAAGGGTCAAAAACTAAAAACCTTCACACTAAAATCAGGAACAAGATAAGGATGTCCACTATCACCACTCCTGTTCAATATAGTTCTAGAAACATTAGCCACAGCAATTAGACAAGAGAAAGAAATAAAAGGAATAACGATAGGAAAGGAAGAAGTTAAACTGTCACTATTTGCTGATGATATGATACTCTACACTGAAGACCAAAAAAACTCTGCTAAAAGACATCAAGACTTACTTAACAGATTCAGTAGAGTAGGAGGATACAAAGTCAACACTCAAAGATCAATAGCCTTCTTATACACAAATAACCGACTCACTGAGAAAGAAATTAGGGAAACAATTCATTTCACAATGACATCCCCAAAAAGTAAAATATCTAGGAATCAATCTAATGAAGGAAGCAAAAGACACTGAAAATTACTGCACTCTGAAAAAAAAGAGATCAAAGAGGATATAAGAAAATGAAAAGACATCTCTTGTGCCTGGGTAGGAAGAACTAATATAGTGAAAATGGCCATACTTCCAAAACTGCTACACAGATTTAATGCAATCCTAATTGAAATCCCAATAGTATATTTCACTGAACTAGAGAAAACAATCCAAAAATTCATTTGGGACCACAAGAGAGCAAGAATAGCAAAATCATTCTAGGCAACAGAGACATGGCAGGGAGTGTCACAATCCCCAACTTGAAACTATACTACAAATTCACTGTGATAAATAGAGCATGGTCCTGGTAAAGAAATAGACTTGTGGAATAGATTAGAAGATGCAAAAACAACTCCAGACATACTCAGCTACCTCATCCTTGACAAAGGAGCCAACCATCCTCATTGGGGGAAAGATAGCCTCTTTAATAAAGGCTGTTGGGAAAACTGGCTTTCAACTTGCTGAAGATTAAAACTAGATTCCTATCTTTCACCACGCCCTAAACTAAAATCCAAGTGGATTAAAGATCTAAATATTAAAACTAACACTAAACTTACTGGAAAGTAAATTAGGTAGAACTGTTGAAGATATTGGTATAGGAGAAAACTTTATGAACAAATCCTCAGTAGCACAAGAATTTGCACAAAGAATAAACAACTGGGATGTCATTGTATTAAAAAGTTTTTGCAGTGTAAGAGAAATCACAAACAGAGCTAACAGACAACCTACAATGTCGGAAAAAATCTTTACCAGCTACTCCTCAGACAAAAGACTACTATCTTGAATATATAAAGAACTCAAAAAATCAGACCCCCCCAAATGCAAAGACCCATTTCAAAAATGGGCATCCAAAATGAACAGACATTTCTCAAACATGTAAAGGCAGCAAATAAACATATGAAAAAATGTTCAACATCACTGGTCATTTGAGAGATGCAGATGACAACACTGAGATTCCAACTCACCTCAGAAAGAACGAGTGCAATCAAGAAATCAACCAATAACAAATGCTGGCAGGGCTGCGGGGAGAAAGGAACCCTTCTCCATTGTTGGTGGCAGTGCAGACTGGTGCAACCACTATGGAAGTCAATATGGAGATACCTCAAAGAACTAGGATTTGAGGTTCCATTTGACCCAGCCATCCCTGTTCTGGGTATCTTTCCAAAAGAATTCTAAAAATTATAGCAGTGATATATGTGCATCCATATTTATAGCAGCACAGTTCATTATAGCTAAAACTTGGACACAAACCAAATGCCCATCAACTGGAGACTGGAAATAGAAGGTGTAGTTTTTGTATAAAAAGGAGTACCACACAACAAAGAATGAGAAATTAGAGATATTTATAGCTAAATGAGACTATACTCAAGTGAAATAAATAGGACACACTTGAGTAAACACCAACTAATTTCTCTGGTGAGAAAAATTAAAAGTGTAAATAAGGCTCAAATGGTATAATTGGGAGTGTGAAAATGGCTAAAGGGGAAGTATGAAGGGGTGGGGAAAGGAAATAAGCGAAAATAAAAAATGTGAAAAAATGGAAACAAAGTCTGTAAATAGGGAAGGTTGAAGCAGGTGAAAGTAGGACAGGGGTGTGGGGGAAAAACAAGAACCAAGATATAGCAGGTAAAGGTACAAGATCCCAATGATAAATGTAACTGTACTGTTTGCTTTGAATGTACCAATAATCTTAATGGAAAAAAAAAGATAAAGAAAAAAGTGGAAGCCTATATTGTAATTTGAAATCTTCTAGTATTTAAGTGTTGGCAACATAGTCATTTCACTAACACAACACACAATACAACAGTACACTCAGTCACTGTGACCTCTGAATTAAAGATCACAGAGGTCTCTACTATGAAAAATGCATACATTAGAAGTTGAGTTTTGTAAAAAGAAGGCACTGAGGCAGGTGCCTGGTTGGAAAGTTTGTACAACTTGACTCAAGGCAATCAAGTCAAAGGGGCGGATTTTATCTGCGACAAGAGCCACATAAGCGAACTTGCCTAAACCTGGCCTGGGAAAAGAAAGGAGAATAAGGAAGCACTATGCCTGAGGCGTGAGGGACACACATGGGCTGAATCAGGCCCTTCTTTGTCTGCAGGAACAAAGGAGCTCCTGGGTTATGGAACATCAGGGCAGGGAGATTGGACAGGGCCTGATAATGGGAAAGAACGCATCCTTAGGAAACAAACTTCGCCACGTCATCAAAGCACGGGGAAGCAAGGCTTGGAAAGGAAAAGGGAAGAAAAAGCACCCAGCAAGACCACAGAGGTTGCTCAAGAACAACAGAATCAGATAACGGCAGGGCCAACCCCAAAACAAGTTTCTTATTTCTAGAAGTTATTTCCTTCAGGGCACTGATTTTGCTCCCTTGTACTTTATTTATGTGTTTATTTTAACTCACTGTTTTTGTTATTAAGACATAATAAAGGGAGTTCCATTCTATTTGTCATTTTCTTACACTACGGGAAGTAAACAAAAATTTAAAACATCAGGGGATTTTATATGTGTGGTAACTAACATATAAAATACATCCAACCATGTAAATGAAATAGATCCTGAATAAAGCCACATGGATAAAAATGTAATACTTCATGTATATAAAATACAGTGAAGAGCTATGATATAAAATACTCCAAGACTACATTCCCTTAAAATTAATCAAGATTTTATTCAGTATGAATATGTGTGTGTGTGTGTGTGTGTGTGTGTGTATTTGTTTTAGCAAGTGTTCATTTCTTAATATCGGCAGGCTGATAACCATAAATGAAAGCTCATTACAGTTTAAATAAGAGAAATAGTCTTCAAAGAAATTTATAAAATGCTTTAAGGGCCCCCACTGAAACCACTGTAGCACCACTACAGCTAATTAGTAGTGGTGCTTACTTAACGATGGACTCTCCCACGGGGGCAGTAATGCTACACTGAGGAACATTAGGCTTAAATACTTAAATGGTGGAATAAATTAAAAAGTGGCTTTACTTAATAAGCAGTAAAGTTCCTTTATGTTGACCTCTTCTGAAATTCGCTGTTGAAGGAGACAGTGAGGTGTGTAAACCAGAAAATTAAGAGAAAAGCCTAGTTTCTGGGCTGGCATCCATTCTGCATGATTTCCTTCTGTTGCTACAGAGCAGGGTCACATAATTTTTTTTTATGAATTGGTGTATTGTAACCTAATGAGCACCCCATGTCCTTGACTATGTGTTCCTCTCATGAGGTGGTGAAAGAAAAGTAATCAGATTTTCAATATAAACAGAGAATCCCTTCTCTCAGTTTGTGCCTACTTCTACAGTATCGTGAGTTTAAAAATATGTCAAGTAAAGAGAGATGAAATGAGGCACAGGAAGGGTGAATTCTAAAACACGATGGGGTGCGGAGGTAGACAGCATAAGGACTGGTAGGAAGGCAGTTGTTTCAAATCTCTGACGCTGTTGGGATGAAATTATGGAGCCTCAGTAGTTTCCTTCTTCGATTATCAACGGACAAGAAATTTCATTCCGCATCAGTTGGA
Organism: Fukomys damarensis; assembly: GCF_012274545.1. Classification (NCBI taxonomy): domain Eukaryota; kingdom Metazoa; phylum Chordata; class Mammalia; order Rodentia; family Bathyergidae; genus Fukomys; species Fukomys damarensis. Next base: position 23,025,975 of record NW_022900949.1, read on the forward strand.
ATCAAGCTACTGAGCAGCAATTCAAAATGATACAAAGTTTCTAGAGTTACCAACAGTTATTAATAGAACAGGAAATGGGAATTTGGCTTTCTGATTTCACTTCGTGTAGAAAAGATCTATTTCTTTTAAACTAGGTACAGCTTTTCATTTTTTAAAAAACATTAATAAGATAAATGCTACAGAAAGGCAAACCACTCTTAGCTGTGCTCCACAGTTGATGGTTCTGTAACGATGACCATTAAATAGGGATGGCAGCTGAGTGCACCGATTCAGCTACTTTGACAGAGGAGTTTCCCAGAAGGCAGGCTAATATGTGGTGAGACCTAAGCGTCTGGAATTATATTTCCTTGGTTGAGTCTTTTCCCCATATTTTGGGAAAGTTATTTAACCTCTCTGGCTATTGATGCTTCCTTTGCTGTAAATAACAAGTGGTTGTCTCTTAGTCTTTGTGAGAATTATGAGATCAATTCTAAGCATATAGGTCAGTGATTAGCATATATGTAAAGCAAAAAATGCTACTTTTTTCATTCTTGGAGGATGTTATTTAAAATGAATGGACTTCCACTTTTGGTTATGGCAGATAAACTTCCATGGTAAAATTTTTACTACTTAGAATAAGCAGGAAAGATGGATAAATACGTGAAAAGCATCTGTTGAGTGCATCAGGTAGATATCAAAATGTAAGTGCAGGAAAGACAAGATCCCAGAGAAAGGAATTCAGAAGTTAAACCAAGACAGGAGATGGGCGTGGCTTACGCTGGCTGGGAAGAGAGGAACGGTGGGATCCCAGGATCTACACAGCACTGCTTCTCAGGATCCCCGTATATAGAACTTCTCCTGGATTCCCAGGTGATGTGGATGACATATAAGCCCACCGGAGCCATGAAGAACCTGACTCTTTATGGTGGCCCACCCTGTCTTCCAAACCAGGGTATACTTTTATTTTGGTTTTCCCGTTTCCTCTCTTGTTTGATGCAAGTTTGCTCTTCACCCCTACTTTTCAAATAAATTTTTGGCACGGATTTTTCATTTAATTCTTTGTTTGCGGTGAGAAAGATCCGGAATACATTTACTTGGCAAGCCACTTCTGAAAGGAACTACCCGATACCAAAACCAAGAGCACTTTCTCATTGAGCACTTGAAAATTTATAAGGAAGGTTTAGAGAGGGAGAAATTGAATAGAATTTTAGCCTGTTTCGTGAAGCTGAAGAAAAATACCAGGTTTTCTGAGCCACTGTGGCAAAAGTTCTATAAATATCCTGGACTTTTGAGGAGATTCCAAAAACACTATATTTTTAAGAGTATAATACTCCAGTCTTTAAAAGGACCAGTGCTCAACTTTGAATATGCTTAGCCCCTTAGAAATTTAAGTAACCTGTCTTATTCTAACTGCCAGATGAAAATCAAAACCAGAACCAAAACCACACCAAACAAACAAAAAATAAATAAAAGGATGGAGGAAAAAAAAACATTATCTACAACTTCCAAAGTATCTATTTGCTATTTTGTAGACAACATCCATATTTGATCAAAAGTTATCTGGAATGGAAGGAGACATGATGAATGAAAATCTAGGAAAGAAAAACATAGATGATAACCACAAATGTGTGGAGTCACTGGCCACAATTTTTAAAAGAAGTATCATTAATATATTCAAGGAAATAGATGAGAGGATAGTTGATTTCATCAGGTAGTCATATTGATAAGAAAAACAACTGAGTAGCCAAAATTGAAAAATGCATTATAGCAAATGGTAATTTGTTGGAAATATAAAATTATTTAAATTTTGGCTTCATCATAAATCATCTATGTCTTTGATTTTTTTTTTTTTTTTTTTTTTT
>NW_022900949.1:23027982-23034940 GCF_012274545.1 Fukomys damarensis
TTGTTTTTTTTTTTTTTTTTTTTTTTTTTTTTTTGGTACTGGGGATTGAAGTTGGGTCCTTGCGCTTGCAAGGCAGGCCACTGAACTGCTGAACTAAATCCCCAGCCCTATGTCTTTGATGTTAACTGAAAAAAAAAAAAATCTGTGTAACAAATAGGGCCTAAAAATTAAAACAGAATTTCAAATCTTTGGTTGAATAATGTAGAGCTATAATCTGGAATAAATTATTATTTTTAAAATGTGTACCCTTCCCTGTACTTCTTCCCAATAAGATTACAGAAAACTCCTGGTCAATGGTGAAGACACCTTCAATGCTATGAGCAAATCTGAATCTTCCCCTGAGGGCAGCTCACCAAATTTTGTTTAAAGGAGCATTATGCGGGTATACAACACCCACACTTATTTTTAGATGTATTTGTTGATGAATTAATTTTAATTTTGAGTTTCATATTAAAAATATATACTTAACATAAATAAAATAGTAATAAAATAAAATATTAAATTAAAAAATGTAGAGTGTGTGAGATAAATAACAAGATTTTAAACAGCAATGTTTTGTTTGGTTTTTTGATTTTGAGACACGGTCTCACTATGTAGTATAGGCTTGCCTTTATCTCATTACTGTAGTCCAGGCTGGCCTCAGACCTGAGGCAAACTGCCTGCCTCAGCTTCCCTAATGCTGGGATTATAGGCGTGTGCTACCATGCCTGGAAGCATCAATTGTTTATCTCCTTACAAAATCACATAATTAACAGAAAAAATAAATTCCTACGTGAACTACAATGAAAATACAAATAAAACTCTACCACAGAAATAATCTTTGCTTCAATGATCACACTTAAGGCAGTCTTCACACACGACAGCACTTTCCATATACGTCTTGCTTACACTGACAACATGTGTGCTCAGCCTTCATTTCCTGATTAGCAGCTGTACTTGTGAAATCTTTTGTCTTCCTTTTCTGTCAGAAGGCTTCTATTATATTATACAATGTGCACTTAGCAGGAAAATGAAATATCAGTAAAGTAAAATATCAAATATATATTGAGTATTTAGAATAAACATCAAAATTTTCGACATCAACTGTTTGCTTACTAAATCTAAAAATAATGACAGAAATAAATTCCTATGTGAACTATAATGAGAATACAAATAAAACTCTACCACAAAAATAATCTTTAATTCAATTATCACATCTAAGGCAGCTTTCGCAAATGAGAACAGAATGCTCCATACACATTATCACTTACACTGACAGCATGTGTGTTTTGTTTTCCTGTCTTTGGTAGCACATACTTGACATCTTCTGGTCTTCCTGTTTTCTTGGGAGGTTCTTGTGATATTTCACCTGTCTGTGGACTGGTCTGCTCCAGAATTCTTTTGCAGTTTTTTTGGCAGATACATACTATTCTTCCTCTGTTGTCATTAATCATTTATCAGTTCCAGTACCAATCTTCTAAGAAAATTTCTCTGTGCTATTTTGTGCTTGTTATGTTCTTTGTAAACTATAAAACTATCTGTTGCATGTTTAGGATCCAGTAAAACACAATGATTGGACAATGCCTTGTTTTGAGTAACATCACAGTTGCTGCATAACTAACTCCTCCACAACATCTGCTCTACCTTTATTTTTTTTGTGAAATTGACCACTTCTGGCTTCATTTGTGTTGAGGTTTCACTATTACCCTTTTTGTTTGTTTGTTTGTTTGTTTGAGACAGGGTCTTGCTACCATCCAGGCTAGCCTTGAACTCACAATGTCACATTGGTTGACCTTGAGCTCAAAGATCCTTCTACCTCAACTCCCTCCCCCCAGGGCTGCAATTACAAGTGTGTACCGCCACACCTGCCTGGCTTCATCATCAGCCTTATTATCATTGACAGTATCAATATTACTTTGTTTTTCTTTGCCATAATGTAGTCCAAGCTAGCCTGGAACTCACTGTGTAGCAAAGGCTGAGCACAAACTCAGGATCCTCCTGCCTCAACCTCCTGATTGCTGGGATTATATGCATGCACCATCAAGCCGGGTTACACTATCAGTCTTTTCATCATTGTATAATGTTCACAGTATCAATACTACTTTGTTTTGCTTCACCATATAGGAAGTTAATGTTTTGTCTTTCTGAAATCCAAAGATTATAGTATACATTTCTCTATTGTGAAATTGCACCATTTTCCAGAAATATTGGCTTTGATTTTTAGAAAAGTTTTTGTGCTGGTCAACTAGTGGTTTTTCTGCAAATGTAACATCAATAAGTAACTAATGAACCAAATGCTGAATATGACATTTAGGTTATTTTTTTGAAATAGGTGCAAAAAGTCTGTTCACAATGTCTTATGGTTTATTATTGCACAAATAAAGGCTTAGTGGCCGAGTTCCAGGATAAATTTCTAAATTAAATATGTAAAATGTTTTTGCAGCAATCAGTGTATATATTTTATACCATATTCGAAAGTTTATTTGGCATTTATTGCCAAAACCTTCCACAACCACTAAATGATGCAAGTTGCTTGTCAATTGTTATATATTCAGACAGTGTATAAATTGCCCATCAATTAGAAAGAGAGCTCTCAAAAAATGAGCAAATAGTGTCCAAATTGTTGGATATTTTCTTCCTTGGTAGGTATTTCTGTCCTCAAAACGACAGCAATTTTGAAAGAAACCAAATCTCCTGAGTGTCATTATTGTTCTAAAAATCTCAGTGCCACATCTGTAACTTCTCCATAAATACTTTAGATTCTGACAATTAAAATGTTAAAGTCCTTCTATGAAAGCTTTTAGTTCAGATAATGAGATGTCATAATAAATACATTTTTGAGTATTATTATTGACCCACTTAAAATATTGTACTCATATTTCATTATTAGTGTGCTGGAGTCCATTTACATTATTGCCCCAAGTAAGTGGGGAAAAAAGTAGAAAATCTCCTTAGAACAGTAGAAAGATCTGATATAGTTACTGGATTTGTAGAATTTGGTTTATTTGGCTGGAATTTATCTCTCACTTTATAGACTAGAATCTAGTGATGACGAATCTTTTGAGCTTTCAGTGATAACAAACAGCCACTGCAGCATGTGTGCCATAAACTGGCCACCGCTAAACTAGATGGATTTCAGATTTGACCAAAATGAATCCTTTTTATTATCAATGTTTTCTTTATAATCAGGTATTCATTTTCCAGACAGAAAGATAATCCCTCAATTGAAAAGAAAAGGAGCCCATTAAATATCCATTAATCCATGGGTTAATAACAACCATTATTAATTTACATTGTCAAGATTTCTCTTACAACTACTGACTGCCTAAGATAGTACATCTGTACATCTCAGAACTTCATTCCTATGTTCTATATGAAATAGACCTTGATCACACTGTCAAAGGAGTTTGAAATCAAATATGCTATTGTTGTAGTTTAAGCATTTTGTAAATTTAAGGCTACAATTTAGGACATTTTCATTCTTCACTTGGTCAAATTGTTAAAATGAAACAAGCCATAAGTTTAAATTCCCTTGTCCTTGCTGTCACCGAGGGCTCTAACTAATTATTCCTATCAGATTTCAATAAACAATAGCCAAAGGGATTGTGGACATAACTGTCCTAGAATTCTCGGTATCGAGTCACTGAGTTAGCTAAGTTTTTGTTTACTAATACTTCTGGAGTCAGAAACAGAAAATGTCACAGAAATCAACAAGGCAAAAACAGAAGAAAAAAAATATGAACATTTAGATACAGATGAGAAATTCTTCCAAGTCAGAATTTTTTTCTTAGCACTGTCACTATAATTATTCTATAACTTAATTCTTGAGTCATCATGCCAATGATATCAGAGTACAAAATTAAACCAAACCCCCCAAAATTAAACACCAGTGCTACCCAGAATATAAAAAAAGATTGCTTTTTTTAAGTGAAAGAAATCAATTGGTAAACAACAGTATTTGAAGTTGATTACTGACATACTCTGTACTTGACACATGAAGGAAGGGATCAAGGTCAAGGTCAAAAGGTAGGGAAATCACCCAGGCATGACTTACTTCTTTGTATCCAAAGATGATGCGTCCATCTATCAGAAGAGTCGCTTGGAATGTAAAGCTTCCCAGGTTGTAGTTATCCTGAAGATGCACATGGTCCCACTGGACAACTAGTGCTGTCCCTAATGGGAAAAAGAAGAAATGCATGAGAAAACACATGAATCACAGGAAAGTTAGTCTGGCCTTCAAAGCCAGTACTTGTGCTATTTCAATTTTATGTGGTCAACTGGAATTCTGGTATTGAAATAGCATTTGGGATCGCTTTTAAGGGACTGAATATTCTCTAAATATCTGGTAAAACTCTAACTTCATACTGAGGTTAATATTGAGCCAACCCAGTATGAGGGAACTTTGCCTTAGGAATTTCATTAATGAGAATGGGTACTATCTGCTTAAATTTCCAAGAGCCACTTTCAAAATAGAGCCCAAGTGGATTGAATGAACATCAAATACTTTTGACAAATGCTGAGAAAGGAACATATTAAAAAAACCTAGGCCCACTTATAAAAGACCTGAAAATGTCTTTTCTATACTTAGAGTTACATTCTTCCACATTTAACACTAATGGGAATTTTCTTCTTTGATTCACAATGCCAGCATTTAAGTCTTTGTTGTATGGCTTCCAGGAGCTGCAAGGTAGCTTGAGGAGCCCTGGGCTAAGATTTCTGAAGCCCCTTTGCAGTGTACTGGGGTGAATCTGCAGGCTATATGCTAAATTCTGATGCCTCAATCTGCCAGTGTTTACTATGAAACTATCAACATGAAATATAAGTTGAAAAATAGATTAATACTCAAATCACCAATGAACATTCATATTTTTATGCAACTGACCTTGTGAATTCTATTTTTATTTTCAGAACACAAATAAGTTAAGGCTTCTGTTTAGTTCTAAATGTTGGATTTTCTCTTTGGTTAAAAAAGTCTTGCTGCCAAAAAGTCGTGTTAAAAATGAAACACTGAACTAAAAGAGCAAAACTTACCTTCTGTAGAAAGTGTGTGATTAAAAAAAAATCATGATCAATTGGCAAAATATTTTCAGGAAGCATTTTGGTGCTGTTAGCAATGTACAGAAATTCTTGAGTTAGTTGACAACTTTGAATATTTTGAATATCTAATTGTGAATCTGTAAGGGATGTTGAACTATAGAGATATACTATATTTCTTTGGAGAAAAAATTTAGAAGATAAGAAAATGTTATTGAACTTGATCTGGGTGCTTTTAGCCAAAGGGAAACATCACATTTTTCTGGCCAAGGAAAAGACCCAAGGCTCTTACTTCCATGGGCACGTTCGTGTCTATACTACCATCTCTTTTAAGGTAGAAAGGCTAGAAGATAATCCTAGCCAAGGGGGAAACTGCCTGTAATTTTGTAATTACAGGGCTTTCTGCACAGGAATGACTTGAAGCTTCTTTTGCTTGCCCCATGTCTTTAACTTTCAAGCCTCAGTCTGTCTCATACTGTCACTTCTATCACAGCCTTGCGGTACAGTGGAAGGAAGAGGCAGATGGCAGAAGACCTAGACTGATGTCCTCCCTCCATAACCCTCCTGTGTAAGGATGGCTACAGCTAACCTGTGTGAACCTGCTCCCACTTCTCCTCCAGCATGGGAAGCTGTTACTCTTTTACTCTCTGCACGTTCTGCACTGAATGCGTGAAAATGAGAGTTCTGCATAAATTAGCCAAATATTTTAATGAAAATCCTCATGAAGCTATTCTTAACACTACAGCCTTAGTAGCAAGTTTTAAAAAGCAACACTGTAAACGTTGTTTTATATTCTGTTATAGTATAGCTCCTCCAACATTTGTTGATTTCAAGGCCCTTACATGATACCAACAGACAGACTGTTGAGTATGTGTTCATTAAATTTTTAAATAAGCTAAATATTTCTATTCTGTGTTATCAAACAAACAATATTTCAAGTTTCATCTTTTATTAAATATTGCTCTAAAACTTTATGTCAGGCAGGTAACTGGGAGCGGCCTTTACAGATAAATGTTTGTTCTGATCTTAGTATTTTTGCAATCAGTTCCTTACTCAAAATATTGCTTTCCAAGCAATGCATAGTATGGGAAACAAGTATGTTTAAAACAAAACCATGTGCTGAAGAATTAAATCACATTTCTAAAGAGCTTGGTGGTCCACCTCTAGGCTGCTTCTCTTAAGCTCAGAGATCAGCCCACATGAACCAGAGAGACCATCTTACTGGGACAGTTTCCTTAACCATAATCAAATTGCCTGATCAGTAATAGCTACCAGTTCTTTATCTTCAAAACAAACAAACAAAAAAGAACTAAGATGAACCAGTGCTACTTAAGGTCATTAACAACTCCAGATTTTTTTTATTCTAAACTTGATCAGGTTTTCTGATCACTGTTAAGAATTATATTGCACTGGTTTTTATTTATGAGCCATCAAGTTATTTTTCTGGTAAAAGTGCTTACTTTGACAGCTTCACCATTTTTGTGCATTAATATTCTGTGACTTACATCACAATTACCATTCAGGCAAGCTATAACCTTTTGAAGCATCAACTCATTTAAAAAAAATCTAGTACTTTAATTCTCATAGAAATATTGTAAAAGAAAGATTCTAACCTGCTGCTGTTTCCTCTAGAGATGTTTTGGTTTTCTAAAATGCTGCTCCCCATCCTTACACACATTCTGTCAATGATTCTAACAAATCAATGTTGAGAATATTTCAGCAAGCTGCTGAAACAGGAATTTGTGAAGAGTCTTACAGTATTGGAAAGTACGTTCCTCATCATATCATGGAAACTCAGTATTCCCACTTTCACTACACTGAAAGTATTTAATGAGGTTAAAACATAATTCTTTAGTAGTAACATAGTTACAATTCTTAGGAGTTAAAGCTCCTATATTTATTTTTAATTTATTTATTCACTGAATTTTTTTTTTTTTTTTTTTTT
>NW_022900949.1:23035258-23098126 GCF_012274545.1 Fukomys damarensis
TTGGAGACAGGGTCTCACTATGTAGTTGAGACTGACTGACCTGGAACTCACTATGTAGCCCAGGCTGGTCTAGAACTCACAGCGATCCTCCTGTGTCAGCCTCCCAAGTGCTGGGATTACAGGCATGTGCCACCATGCTCGGCTCACTGAATATTTATTGAGGACCTACTACTTTAGGTATATTGGCCAGGAACTGAGAGAGTTTTCTCATCAGAGACATAGCCTTTGTTTTCACTTTTTTCCCCCATTAAATTTATTGGTATATAGTATGAAGACATTCATCACTGGGAATTTGTATCTTAACATGATATATCTTGGCTCTTATTTTAGCCTTTGTTTTCAATGAATTTAGAGCCAGATGAAAAGATATACATACATTTTTAAAAAATTCACTGAGATAAGACTCAAATTCAAATGTTGAGCTCTCTAGGGAGAGAATATGAGGGAAGAGAGTTATCAAGCAAACTTTTTGATTTTGATGCTAATAATATAAAAACTTGTTCATCAGAATCCCATGTTCAGGAATCGATGTCCCTAACACTAAGTGAGAGGGCTTAGGAAATAATCAACTTTCATCAAATAATTTCTTAATTACTTAGAGTGGGTTCCTAAGGTGATTTTGTACGAGTGAGCAAGGAATAAGCTCCAAGTAAAATTTTAGCTGGATCTGTGCCTCAACTATACTTGCAAGCTACTTGTACATTCACAGGCATTACCACCTTAGGGGTCTGAACCAAAAACAATGGAAGGATTGACTATATCAGTTCTTGAAATAATAGACTGAAAATAATTATTATGGCTAATAATTTACATTTACATGTCAGTGTGATTAATTGATATTTAAAATATATTATTTTATCCATCAGGTCTTTCTCCACCAAAGATAAAGTTTTCAGTAAGACACAGAGACAAAAATGGTTGTCTCCAAGACCTTTCATTTATCATTTGGATTTTATATAACAATCATTATTATTATTCATTAGAACATTATTTTCTTTAATATTAATTAACAATTATTATTGGCAGTACTGAGGATTGAACCAAGGGCCTTCACATTGAGCTAAACCTCCAGCTCTTTTAATATTTTTTCCTTTTTTTTTTTTCAGCTCTTTTAATATTTTGAGACAGGGTCTTGCTGAGTTTCTAATTTGCCCAGGATGGAGTAGAATTTGTTATCTTCCTGTCTCAGCCTCCCAGAGTGCTGAAATTCTTTTTTGGATGTTAATGATATTTAATAATATATTTTAGGTTTTCTCTATTTTATATGTTCCACCCAAAATATAAGGATAGATTGTTGTCAGCACACATGGTAAATATTAACAGGATCCATTTACCATTTTTTGTTGTTGTTGTTACTGGGGATCAAACTCAGGACCCTGCACTTGTGAGGCAGGTGGTGGAACCACTGAGCTAAATCCCCGGCTATTTAACATTTTAAAGTCAGAAAAAACTTATTTTTAAAGTATGTTTTAAATAGTTACTCCCTTATATTTGTAAAAAGATGTGTTCATCTAATGGACAACTAGAGTTCATAAGTTGTTGATAGCATATAATACACTACTTGTCTCCACTTATAGATCAGAACTAGCAAAACTGTACTCTTGTGGATTTTTTTAAACAGGAAGAACTATTTTCAAAATGGGATCTAATAAATGTATTTGCTTTGCTTGAGATGTTATCTACAACAACTCTTATTATACTGTAGATGAGGTGTTAATAAACATTTATTAAATGAATGAAGAATAAGTGAAGAATGAGTACCATCTGGCCATGCACTTTATGACATCCTAACGGTTAACAATATTCACTGTTTCAGGACATTTACCATTTACAAATCTGTCCTAGCCACCAACCTGCAAGAGGACCCCGGAATCTTACAGAAATGTTAACACGAATCTCATGTTCAATGTTTCAAAATGTACATTCGACAAAATAGGCTGATCAATACACACCGTTATCAAAATATCTGACTGTTGAATTTCTGGATACGCTGGGATCAAAATTTGCCATTAAAGGTGCAATGTACTGTGTGGCCGTGAGCATTCGATGTACAACTTCTCCAGTGTATATGAAACCTAGGATGAGGAAAACACGACATCCAGTAAGAAAAAGATGCCCAGACAAAACTATCTGTAAAATATCTCCAAGTCAAGTGCAATCATATTTTGAAAATAAAAATATCATAACAGTTACATTTTTAAAAAGGGAAATAAAGTCTTAGTGTCTGATTAATAACACTTGGCATGGATAAAGTAACAATTCTCATAGAATTCGAAAGTACTTTGCAGACTGAAAAATCAGAAATCTACGATATATATACAACTTTAATTGTGGGAAAAATGACTATTCCCTAGAAAAAATAATTAGGATAAAAAATGCTAATACAGTATTATAGACATCCAAATTTTCTATCATTAGTCCCTTATTATTTTGATGTTAACTAGCATGAAAGTCCCTTTTTACAAATAGATTTATTTTCATGGTATTTATTTAGATTTTCTTAAACTGCGAATTTACTGTAGGGCATTTTAGAAATGGCACATGTTAAATTTCAGAGAATGCTGTCCGTTCCTTTTGTCTGTTTTTAATTGAAAGAGGACTAAATACCTTTGGAGAAGCTTTCAAATTTCTCAGGTTGCTCAAGCCTTTATAATAGTAGAATCCCATCAAGAAGATAAAGTCTATATGTTTCCAGGTAAGATGGTAAAATATTAACAACTCATAAATGCCTATTAGGAGAGTTAGCAATGCCAGCATATGCTAGCAGTTGGATAACGAGAGAGAATTTACCATGGAGGACTTCGGCTTTGAATTAACTTTCAATAGTTCTATGTTATGACTCTAGCCCATTTTCAATTATTCACACTAGATTTATTTACTTTGTGGACTATCCGTGACAAATTGTTAATCCTACACTGGCTCCTTGCCTCCAAGGTCTTTAGCTGTCTGAAAGAATAGCCAGCTCAGGGAATGCTAAGTGATTTAAATATTAAACTATGAAATGCACAATTAAGAGTAAATATGCAAAGGGACACACACAGTATTAGAAAATAAAATGCAAAGCAAATTACTTGTGACAATGCAATTGTCATTAGGCAATCATGAGTTAACTAAGTATCTAAGGCTGCTATCAAAGTGGTGTTACCTCACTTATAATTTTATCGGTATGTTTTGCTGTTTATTTCTTCAAATTTTGAATTGTGGTTTTTAAGCAAGCTATTGTAGAATTAAATCTAGTTATTTACAGATTTAGTAAATAATTTTTCATTTATTAAAAAGATCTTGAAAGTTTTTACTAGGAGACATGATGTTGATGTGGTTATTATTTCTATTATATTTCTGTGTAGACTTTTGGTCATATTCTTAATGTTCAGAGTCTAGTGACACAAGTTTAAAATTATAAACATAAAGAATAAGTATTTTGGGGGGGATTATGATTTATTTCTATTCTTATCCTCATCAGCATGCATTTAAAATTTCATTGTTAAAATGGATACAAAAATTCTAAAGATGCCATCTTTAAGTAAAATGTTTGAATTGCACCGTGACAGAATTTTCTCAGAGAGAACAGCTCCAGGTGATTCTATCCCCTCTCTGTATCTCTATGCACTGATAGAAGAATCTGTTTGACTCAGAGGACAGAGGGAAGTAATTCAAGGCAGGAAGATAATTTTAAAGCAGCGCCAAATCCATTCTCCAAAACAGCTACATAAGAGAAGCAGCACTAATTCCCAGAAATAGTTACAAAATTTGATGATTTCAGATACTTCATTGTTTTCCTTTTTTCATTAAACAATTTTTGATTGACACATAGCACTTGCATGCATTTATGAATACCATGTAACGTTTTCATTCATGGCTATACCGTAGGGGACAATGACCAACTTGGGGTAACTGGGGTAACTAGCGTATCCATCCCCTTAGGCATTTATCATATTTTTTTACCGAGTATATTAAAAATCTTCATCTAACTACTTGAGACAGACAATGCATTATTGTTAACTGTATTCATTTTCTGTGCCACAGAACACCAGAATTTCTTATGTTGACCAATCTCCTGTCACGCTCCCTTCGGTCTCCTCTTCCCAGTCTCTGGTAATCTCTTCTACTCTGACCTTCTCTAGATCAACCTCTTTAAATTCTATCTAATTATTATTGTTAATGTTTAAAATCAATGAGCTATTACATGACTCCCTCAGTATTTCAACATAGGCTGGACAAGACATTATTCTGTATTCCCTGAAACCCAATTTTCAGATCATAAGGAACCATTAACTGCCGCTTCCATTGCTCAGGGAGTTTTCCAAGACTACAATCACCCATATTTCCAAAGTGAAATTTCACCGTTTCCAAGGAACGAAGTCAAAATACACAAGAATTTGTGTTCTAATTTCCATTACTGCAATGTTGCTATACATTATAACTTCTATTATTATGAGCATTGGAGTTGGAACTGCAGTGAATGAGAAGCCTTGTCTACCATTACTATTACTATTACCATTACTAATAACACCCCTGCCAAAAAATGTGGAAAATAACCCAAGGAGGATAAAAGCCCACTACGGAAAATTCGTTCATTTTGATGATCTAGGAAATACTTGTTTTTCTTGGCCATAATAAATACTGATCCCTGTCATTATCTTTGCTAGAATTCTGGTGAGTTAACACTCAATTACAGCAATAGGTTCTACTTAGTTCTTAAATTTTGACAATTTAAGAATACTATTACTGCAGTGGTTAAAAACCGAGTAGAGAGAAACAAGCATACTGAAAGAAGAAATGCAATTAAGTGTTGAATAAGAACGAGCTATGCAAATTAATGCAAGAAAAATTTTCCAAAGCTTGAAAGGCATTCTTAGTGACAAACACACTAATTAGACATGTACCTCTTTACTTTGGCTGCCCTGGGCATGCCTCCTTGTAGAGAAAAATAGTTCACATTTCTGGCCCTTCACATTTGAGGCTAATCTAAACAATGCATTTTATTTATTTTGTTCAAAATTCTTTACCCATTTGGATGACTAAATGTAAAACAGCTTTGCTTATTATGTCCTTCTAGTATAAACAGCAATCATCTGTCTAGTAAAGTAGAAAAGTTATTGCTATACATTTTAGTTAGGACTCAGAAGCATACCTTTATTTAAAAGTAAATAGGTTTGGCTCTTTGAATCTCAAATAATAACTTACACATTCCCTTTCCTTTTCCTGTTACTAGTAAACTTAGAGTCAAGTTCTGACTTCATTTGTAATCAACAGTTTTGTTCTTGTAACTGGACAGGTCTCCTGGGATCTTTCAATAGGTGGTCTGGAGTCATTTGAATGATCTGATTTTCAACGTATAAATCTCATTTAAAGTCACTTGGGGACTCTATTATTATAGATTCTGCTATGAATAAATCCCACTAATTCATCATCTCTTTACTAATTGCTAAAGCCCTGTAGTTATCATAGGCCTTTAATGATTATGATGCACATGTACTGTGATTGTTATACAGTATTGATCAGATCAAATTGATTGATTATTACAAGATCAAGTTGATGAAATCTCTGGGTAAGGATTTGGAAAGCAGATTTCTCAGTCTGATTTTTCATCTGAAAAATACTGTGATAAATAATGTTAACCATTTATAAAGGCCTTTATAATACATTCTCATACATTCAATTCTTTATTATTACCATAAATTTAAGAAGAAAGATGATGTTGTATTTCTTCCACTTGTTAAATAAAGTGTTTTATTAGGCTGGGTAATTTGCCCAAAGTCACACAGCCAGGGTAGGTCTTTAGATTCCAAATTTTTGGAGTCTGCATGGTATGTTTTAGAGTTCATTATTACTCAACCTTTCATAATGTACTACTGAGGACAGTAAGTTAGGTAGCATTCCTTTTACTTCTCCTGAGGTCATTTCTAAGACCACCATGCTACAAAGGCTGACAACTCCCATTGCAGGTTAAAGATTCCCTAATAAGATTTCTCAGGACTATGTCTCCTCCCCCAATGGATTTTAGGCTTATCTATGGACATTAAGAAGGAAAACACTTGTATTTTCAGTAGTATCTATACTTAGAGCAAAATGGGAATCATCTCAAATCCTGAGACTCTTTTATTTCATGGTAGAATTAAGTTATTTCACCGTGGTGTGACTAAAGTACTTAACATGTCTGTGGCTCAGTTCCCTAGTTTTTTTTTAATTAGTATGTGTTCCCAATATATAATGAATGCATTTATTTTGGGGAGTTGGTATATATCCCAACATATTCATAGCACATCTTAGTCCTTTTTATTTCCTTCCATAAGAAAAAATTAGAGGAAATTGAAGCAATCAGCTGGTTTTCCGCAAATTTCTATTTTCAAGGCTCTTCTTTAGTGCTTTTGATGTAAACTGATGCCAATTTTTAACTCCTAGAGGTATTTTCTGTCTTATATACTAGTTCAGTGTACTTATAAAGTATGTTTATGACTTTAAAATTATGCTTCAAACCTAAAGGCCTACATTATATTTATGTACATGGGAGAGGGTGGACCATTGAGCCCATAGTAAATACAAGGCAATTGATTCCTTAATGTCCACAGTTATTAGCTTGATTTATCTATTTTTATACTCCGACAGAAGAAGCACCTTGTAAAAACATTAACCCCCTATTGACTGCCAATGGTTGTTTCATTTAATTGGAAGTGTCATAGTAATAAAAGGAGCATGAAGAGGTTATAATTGCCCGTGAAATATTCTATAAAACCTTAATGTGCAAGGGGATACATAAAATATTCTATTTCATCATCTTTCTGTTGATTTTTGACCTCAGAGGCAAGACTGGAGTCAATCCAAATGCCTATAGAGCACCGAACATCTCTAGTTGAATGTTACTTTTAGCATACAGATGACAATGGTACATATCACCTTTGTACTGACATTTACTGTGATCTCTACACATTATCAATCCAATAGACGTGAAGCTAATGGATAAAGACTCAGAGAAAAGATTCCTCATTCTGAGTTCTCATTAACCGCATATACAACATGCTCTACTTTCATTCAGGGAAAGCTGACTGATTTAACTGGATGTGGTTTGTGGTTATCATTTTGTCAGCTGTTCAGCGTTGGTGGTGGACTACTTACTCAAAGCAAACAAATGAAGTGTGAGCATAACTCACTTACGTTTTGTACAAATTTTATTTTATGTCATAATATATTTTCATACGCTATAAAATATTCATTTAAGACAAATGCTTAGTTATAATTTAGTCTGCATTTTAAAACAAAACCATATGTAGCAGCAATCACTACTTTGAGAATGAAAAGTTATGGTAAATCCTCTAGCAAACTGACTGTCTGGTAGCTGCAACTATACAATGACAGGTTTCATGTAACAAGGTTCCTTTGGACACAGTTCATGGGGAGGATGCTGGTTTGTACATACAATCTAGATACAAAAAAATACAGAAATTCATACGTGCTTACTAACCACTGGTTCCCAGGAGAAAAACCTATAATATTGTCACTCACCAAGTATTTCCTTTTACAATTCCAAGGAGCTGTTAAGTTAAAATACAGCAAGAATATGTATTAAAATATCTGCCTGGGTTCCTAACAAGTAATCTTTAGTATTATTAATCACCAATCATTTTCCTTTTTATTTTTATCCAGCTGTAAAGGTAAAAAAAATACTGAATATATTTTATGCAATAACACTATATATGTATATATGTGTGTGTATATATATATATGTATATATATATGTATATATATATATATATATATATAGTGTTGTTAAGTTAAAATACAGCAAGAATATGTATTAAAATATCTGCCTGGGTTCCTAACAAGTAATCTTTAGTATTATTAATCACCAATCATTTTCCTTTTTATTTTTATCCAGCTGTAAAGGTAAAAAAAATACTGAATATATTTTATGCAATAACACTATATATGTATATATGTGTGTGTATATATATATATGTATATATATATGTATATATATATATATATATATATATAGTGTTCAATATTTCTCACAATACTGACTTTATTATATTGTCTTAAGGCATCATTGAGATTACAAACCAAAAATAAAAATCAATTTTCCTGCCAAATAAGCAAAATGTGGCAAGTTGGTTGAAAATTTTGCTTATGAAATTACCAATATATTCAATGCCTCTCCCCAATGCTAGAAGAATGGGAGCCGAAGTGTATAGATGAGGGAAGGAAGACAGATACAAATTTCATACTTTCCGCATCCATTTTCATTTTGGACTAATAACAAAATTGCTGCTTTTAGTTTAGTTTCTTCCTATTTTGTGCTTCCAAACACATAAAAAGTCAGTGTAACTGGTTTTTAGTTAACTCACATTAATCTCACTGTCAACAGCTCCCTTCCCCATCCCCTCAAAGGCTCATTTTTAGGGCTTCTTAAACTCACATTCACATTGCAGACCAGCAATGGAGACTCTGAGAGTTACGTACGGCACAAACTCAATGACTATTCATACTAGTCCTGAACTGATCCTTTTTGTTTTGAAAATCCCACTTATCTCTTCTCTTCAGGTAGATCCACATAATATTTCAAAAGCCTTAATCATACAGGGACAATAATTTCAGCAACACAGCAGAATACCAGTTTTCAGTGCATGCCTACTCTCAGAAACATCTTTTTGGATAGAGCAGTCCCTTCGAAAGGATTAAGGCATCCAGGTCCAAGGTTACAGTACCGGGGTGAGCACGGAAGTAAGAAGACGCACTGAAGAGGGGAGGACGGACAGCTTGTTATCCATGTCACCTTTCGCTAAAGCCTACATGGTAAAAACAGAGATTTACTTTCCTTGTAGCAAAAGGAGAACAAAATGAGGACACAACACTGGAAACTTTAGCTTGTTGCAGTGAACACTAGCAAATTCCAGCATCAGGTGTTCTCCTGAAGACCCAGACTCTAAATTTCCCTCAAACTTTAGGCTTCAGATTAGTTCTTTTGATTCTAGGATTCAGGCTGGGCACAGCACCAGTTTTGTTTCCATGTTCTAAGGGTCAGGATGACTCAGCACCAGTTTACCTAGATACACCCAGAATTCAGACAGACATCAATGGACCCAGTTACCAGGTTCACCCCAGAGGACCCTTTTGCTATCAGGCCAACCTCTACAGACCCACGCTCCATCCCCTCATTTGTGGACACAAGTTCTATGCCTGCAAGTATGGATCCAAGCACCACGACTGTCCTGTAAATCTAGGTTCCAAGTCTGCATCAACAGTTCCAGTGTAATAGTTTAGCCCAAGAATGCCCCCCAAGAGCCTCAAGCACTTGGTTCCCCTCTTTTCTTTCTGACTCATGGTTATCATGCCCTTCCTGCTATGGAATCTGCCAACCATGCACTCCAAAGTTGATCCAAATGACATCCAGGTACCACAGCACCCACTGTAGTTTCAAGCACTGGGCCCACCTACCCACTGACCAGGGCAACTAGCCTGCAAGCCCACTGACAGATGCCATTAGCCATCTGCCCAGAATTTTTGGGTAAGTAGAAGGGGAAGAAATGCCTGTTTCTTCAAATTCATAGATACCAATGCAAGGCAGCAAAGATCACAAAGAATCAGGTAAACATAAGAGCATCAAAATAACCAAATAAAACATCCATAACAGATCTTAAAGAACTGAAGAGCTATAAAATGTCTGATAAATGAATCAAAATAATTACCAGTGAACTATAAGAGAACATAAATGAACAACTAAGTGACATTAGAACAGCAATTCATGAATAGAATGAGAAGTTTATCAAAGAGACAGAACCACAAAAAAGAAACAAACAGAAATTCTGGAGCTGAGGAACACATTGATTGAACTGAAAAATTTAATAGAAAGTTTCAAGAGCAGAATCCAGCCAGCAAGGGGGGAAAAAAAAGGGAAAAAGCTTGCAGACTGGTCATTTAAACTACCCAATCAAAACAAAAAGCAAAAGAAAAAGAATGAGGAAAGCCTATAGGACTTATGGGATGCCATCAAGGAACCAATATAAACATTTCAGAATTTCAGAAGGAAAAGTAAGAGAAAATGAAACAGAATTCTCATTTAAAATAATGACAAAAACTTGTCCAAACTGGAGGGAGAAACATTTAGATTCACGAAGTCCAAAGAACCCTAAATGGATTAAATATAAAAAAGATCATCACAAAAACACATGATTAAGAGAAAGAATTTTGAAGATGACATGAGGAAAAACTACTCATCATGTATAAGGGAACACACATCAGTTCATCAGTGGATTTCTCAGTAGAAACATTACAAAGCAGGGTCTAGTCAGATGCTATCTTCTGAATGTTGAAGAACAACACTGGTTGCCAAGAATGCGATACCCACCCCAAAGCTAACCTTCACAAACCACAGGGAGAGACTTTCCCAGGCAAATAAAAACTAGACCAAAAAACCTGCATCATTCTACTTACAAGAAAAAGGAGTTTTTCAAGTTGAAAGGATGTTACCGACATGAAAACATACAAAAACATAAATGGAAAAGGCCAGAATGTAGAAAAACTAAGTCACTCTCAGTTATGGCACTTTTAATTCTAATGTAAAAGTTAGAAGACAGACACATTAAATAAATACAATCATAATAGTTTATTAATAGATATACAATATAAAAGATGAAAATTGAGAATATAAAAGATGGAAATTGTGAAGTCAATTGCAAAAAATGTGTATGGGGGAGTTAAAGTACACAATTTTCATATGGGATAAAATTTATCAGTTTAAAATAAACTATAATTCAAAGTTGTTTTAAGCCTTGTGGTAACTGTAAGGAAAAATTGGTAGTAGATGCACAGAAGGAAAAGGAATCAAAGCAAACCACACCCCTATCAAATAGCTAAAGAAGACAGCAAGATAAGAAGGAAGAAAGAACAATAAACTATTTAGAAAATAATGAACAAAATGGCAAAAATTAGTCTTTCCTATTAATAATTACTTTACATGTGAGTTATATTCTCCAACCAATATACACATAGTGACTAACTGGATAAACCAACAAAATCCACGTTTATGATGCCTACAAGATATTTTCCTTACCTTTAAGAGAACACATAAGCTGAAAATGAAACATATTCTGTATAAATAACAACAAAGGTTAGTGATACTGTCTATATTTACATCAGACAGAAGAAAGTTTAGGTCAAAAACTGTCACAAGAAGCAATGAAAATCACTGTATTATGATACAGGGGTCAATTCATCAAAAGAAGGTAAAATTTATATGCCCCTAATATTGAACATCTAACACAAACTGGGGGAGGGGAATAGGTGGCAATAGTATAACCATAGGAGTCTTTAATACTACACTTTAAATGAGGGGTAGATCATCCAAACAGAACATCCAGAAGGAAACAGAGGATTAGCGAATACTGCAGACTAAGAAGGCCTAACATTCTATTTAACAATAGCACAATACAGATTATTTTCAAGTGGGCACGGAACATTCCCTAGAATAGATCATATATAATCAAAACATATGATGAATGTTTAAATTAAAAGAACATGTCACGGTAAAAGACACATTGCCCTTACTCTCCCTGAAAATATCCTCCCTGTTTTCAAACATATGTATCCATTCTTATCACTTTCTGAAGCTATTCTGGAAATTCTCTTTCATTGTGTTGTCCCGGCTGCCAAGATGTCCTGGATGCATTCAAATGTTTAGTTTTCATGACCATTTTGACTGTGGGGAAAAAGCAAGAAGTCACACAATGTGAGATCTGGTGAACAGGGTGGATGAAGATGCACCACTATGGTTTTATTTGACAGAAACTGGCAAGAAAAAAGTGGAAACGGAATGTCCTTCAGAAAGTAGCAAGAATGATGGGAGCACTTCGAGGGAGATTAACAGCAACACGTATTGTAATGTAATAACTGTTTAGAATTTAAACATTTACCACACGTTTATCACACTGAATATTAGATTTTTTAAAAGTCTTAACATATTTAAGAAGATAGAATTTACAGGAAGTACTTTTCTGACTACAATGTTATAAAACTATAAATCAGTAGCAAGAAATAAAATCAGGTTTACAAATATGTAGATATTAGACAACACATTGCTAAACAATTAATTGGTCAAATAATAAAAGAGAAATCAGCAACAGCCTTGAGGCAAATTACAATGCATACACACATTTCAGAATTTGTACATATTTGTCTGTATAATAGACTTAAGTCAATGGAAAGAAAATAAATAACTCAAAAAATGAGCAAAGGACCCAAACAGATATTTTGAAAGAAAACATATAAATAGCCCATAGGTATATAAAAAGGCTCAGCATCACTCATTATTAGAAAAATACAAATTAAAGCCAGAACAAAACATCATACCTATTAGATTAGTTATCAACAGAAATGTGAAAATTAGCAGGCATTAGTAAGCATGCAAATAAAAGAGCTCAATGATTGTTGGTGGGAAAGTGAATTAGTACAGCTTCTATAAAGGGATCTGGAGGTCCCTGAAATGCAAACTACAATGTGACTCAGTCATCTTTCTTACGGATGTTTGTCTAAAGGAATTTCACTGTTAAGAGAGTATCTGCATTGCCATCTATAACAATGCCTTAACCACAAGAGCCAGTGTATGTGAGCTCAACCTGAGTACTCTTCAGTTGACGAATGGATAAAGAAAATGTTTTATATATGCATACAATGCAATTGTAGTAAGCCTTAAAAAGAGAAGTGCGTTCTATCAGTGACAACATGGATGAACCAGATGCTCAATGAAATAAGCCAGGTACAGAAAGACAAATATTGAGAGATCTCATTTATATTTGAAATTCAAAAAGTTGAACTCTCAGAAGCAGAGTAAAACAGGGGATGCTGTAGGATGGGAGTGGGAAGATGTTGATAAAAGAGTAATAAGTTTTGGTTTTGCAAGATAAGGGAGTTCTAGAGATGAAATGTACTGCATGAAGAAATATACTGGAAATTTTCTCAAAGAGTAGGGCTTAAAGTGTTCTTCCCCAAAGGTAAGAAAAAAAAGGCAAGTATTTGAGGTGATGCATACTATATATATATATATATATATATATATATAGTATTTGCCAATTATAACTCAAGAAAGCTGGAGGAAAATGTCACCCTACTAGTGGGGAAAAGTCTTACTTCTACATGGGAGTTTATATGAATTATTTACACCTTCAGACTGACAATAAAGTTTCTGTTGTCACAGGCTGGATTCACACAGCCTGCAGCGGCCTTACCGTCCAGCCCCCAACCAAAGCCCACTTGCTTTGGGTATGCTAGCGTGTGTCTACAAGGCCTATATCTTGAATCTGTCTAGCAGTTTGGACTACTCTCTGTGGGTGACCTTTCTGGAAGACTATGTCTTCTCTTCCTGACTTATCAGAGTGATCTGGGGGTGGAATTTCTACCCATGTTGCCTGGTCTCCACATGCCTTATTTGGGACTCCATCTAGAATGCTCCCAAGTGATTCAGCAGTGTGTGGATTCAGGCTCTATTTTCTTGAGAGAGGCAAGATTACCCATTGTTCTGCCTTACCTTTCACCCTAGTGTTTCCTTGTGTATGATAATGAACAAAGATAACTATCTTTTATCTTTTTATAAACACTTGAAAACTCCTTCCTGTGTCCTGATGGCTTTACTGCTGAATTCTATAAAACATTTAGGGAAGAACTATTGCCACTACTTTAGAAACTTATCAATAAAATTGAAAGGGCAGCAATATGTCCAAATTCATTCCTAGAGGTAAATCTTACTTTAATTCCAAAACCAGGGAAAGACCCAACCAAAAAGCAGAACTACAGGCCAATCTCCCTATGAAAATAGATGCAAAAATCCTCAATAAGATACTGACAAACAGAATACAGAAGATCATCAAGAAGATTATACACCCTGTCCAAGTTGGATTTATCCCAGAGATGCAAGGATGTTTCAACATATCTAAATCAATAAATGTAATACACTATATTAACAGAGTCGAGGACAAAAACCATATGATCCTTTCAATAGATGCAGAAAAAGCATACAACAAAATCCAACACCCATTCATGATAAAAACCTTTCAGAAAATTGGAATAGGTGGTCTTTATCTCAACTTGATAAAGGCTATTTATGAAAAACTAACAACCAACATTATACTAAATGGTCAAAAACTGAGAACCTTCACACTAAAATCAGGAACAAGAGAAGGATGTCCACTGTCATCACTCCTGTTCAATATAGTATTAGAAACATTAGCTATAGCAATTAGGCAAAAGAAAGACATAAAAGCAATAAAGATAGGAAAGGAAGAAGTTAAACTGTCACTATTTGCTGATGATATGATACTCTATATAGAAGACCCAAAAAACTCCACCAAAAGACCTCTAGACTTAATTGACAGATTTAGTAGAGTAGCTGGATACAAGGTTAACACTAAAAAATTAATAGTCTTCTTGTAAAAACTTACAGAATCACCGAGAGATAAATTAGGGAAACAATCCCTTTCACAATAGCATCCAAAAAAGTGAATAATCTAGGAATCAATTTAACGAAGAAGCAAAAGATCTCCACAATGAGAATTACAACACTCTGAAAAAAGAGATCAAAGAGGATATAAGAAAATGGAAAGACATTCCTTGTTCCTGGGAAGGAAGAACCAATATAATGAAAATGGCCATACATCCAAAACTGTTATATAGATTCAATACAATTCTGATTGGAATCCCAAAAGTATATTTCATTGAACTAGAGAAAACAATCCAGAAACTAATTTGGAACCAGAAGAGGCTGAGAATAGCAAAAGCTATTCTAGCAACAGAGACATAACAGAGGGTATCACAATCCCCAACTTGAAACTATACTACAAAGCCACTGTGATTAAAAACAGCATGGTCCTGGCAAAGAAACAAACCTGGGAATCAGTGGAACAGATTAGAAGATGCAGAAACAACTCCAGACACACTCAGCTACCTCTTCTTTGACAAAGGAGCCAACCATCCTCTCACTGGGGGAAAGATAGCCTCTTTAATAAAGAGTGTTGGAAAAACTGGCTTTCAACTTGCCAAAGTTTAAAAACTGGACCTCTATCTTTCACCATGCAGTAAACTGAAATCCAAGTGGATTAAAGATCTAAATATTAAAACAGAAACACTAAACTTGCTGGAAGATAAGCTAGGTAGCACTCTTGAAGACAATGGCATAGGAGAAAACTTTATGAACAAATCCTCAGCAGCACGGGAAAAAACACAAAGAATCAAAAACTGGGATCTCATTTTTAAAACAAGTTTCTGCACTGCAAGAGAAACCACCAATAGAGCTGAGAGACAACCTACAATGTGGGAAAAAATTTTTACCAGCTGTTCCTCAGACAAAAGTGTACTATCCAGAATGTACAAAGAATTAAAAAAAATCAGACCTCCCAAATTAAAAAACCCAATTAAAAAATGGGCATCTAAAAAGAACAGACATTTCTCAAAGAAAGAAGTAAAAGCAGCAAATAAACATATGAAAAAAAATGTTCAACATCACTGGTCATTCGAGAGATTCCATCTCAGCCAAGAAAGAATGGCTGCCTCCAAGAAACTAACCAGTAAAAACTGTTGGTGCGATTGTGGAGAGAAAGGAACCCTTCTTCATTGTTGGTGGGAGCGGTTGGTGTAACCACTGTGGAAATTAACAAAGAGATACTTTAAGCAACTAGGATTAGAAGTCCCATTTGACCCAACTATTTCCTACTGGGTATCTTCCCAAAAGAATGGAAGGATCATACTACAGTGATATATGCTCACCCATGTTTATAGTGGCACAGTTTGTAATACTAAAACTTGGAAACAGCCTAATTGTCTATCATCTGGAGACTAAAGATGTGTTTTTTGTTGTTGTTTTGTTTTTTTATAAAATGAAGTACTACTCAGCCATAAAGACTGAGAAAGTAGAGACATTTATAGCTAAGTGGATGAACACTGAGGACATACTCAAGTGAAATTAATAGGACACACATATATAAATATTGAATAGTTTCTCTGTTGTGAGAAACAAAGTAAAAATAAGGATCAAAATTTATAATTGATTTTGTGTAACAGGAAAAAAATGTCTAAAGGAGTAGGGAAACTGGGAGGGGTAAGGGAAAGTTAATAAGGGAAAAGAAAAAATGAGAGATGGAAAAAAATGGAAACAAAGTCTTTGTAAATAGGGAAGGGTGGAGGGGATGTGGGGAGGCCAGGGGAATAGGGAAAAAATAAGAACCAAGATACCTCATTATAAAAGTATCAATAAAGAAAAAAAAGGAATACATACTTATATACATATATACATATTCACATAAAATGCCTGCAAATAAGACAGCTAAATATAAAGAGGGGGCATTTTTTGTGTGTTTCATCATCAAATCTTATTGATTTATTGAAGGTTCTATTGTACTTCATGTCTTACTTTGAAAATAATGCAAATTTAAATTAAACATATAAGGATGCAGAATGCCCATTTCAGATTCTTGTTCAAAATGTTAGGCTTTCCAGTCTGGTTTGTAAATCAAATTTTATTCTAAAAATTTTAAATGAAAACAGTTTCCCCAACTTTGATAATCAGAAGTGTTGGTGTTTCCCTTGATCTTAGGAGAGACTGCAATCTCAGCCCACAATTGTGGATCTCATCCCTAAACTGGATCAGAACTCATGCATCTCAGGCCG
This sequence comes from Fukomys damarensis, assembly GCF_012274545.1. Lineage (NCBI taxonomy): Eukaryota > Metazoa > Chordata > Mammalia > Rodentia > Bathyergidae > Fukomys > Fukomys damarensis. The sequence goes on from NW_022900949.1 coordinate 23,051,909, forward strand.
TAACTCATCTAGAGGGCATGGACAATCTTTTCCTTGTCATTCGCTTTTCAGTGCAAGAGAAAGATCATTCAGCTAGATAGTTAAGAAGCTAAAAGGGAGAAGTCCTTAGCTTTCTCCAAGACAGTCACCTGCAATATACCACCCCAATCCAGGGACTGTTTCTTCCTTTCTTCCTTCCAAAGTAGTAACTCAAGTGTCCCAAGTGTTTCTTAGATGATTTGAACTTCGATGGCCTTAGCACTTGTCATACAGTTCGAGGTACTGTCAAATTTAATATATGCTGTAAAACATGTGTGTGACATATGGTGCAAGAATAACAGTTTGAATTTATGTCCAATGTATACATAGGTATTATACATGTCATGTTTTATGTGTTATATACAGTAGTGCCTTGGTTCACGAACGCTTCTGTTTGTGAACAATTTGGTTTGCAAACAGAACTTGGGCAAAATTCTGTTTCCATTTGCAAACTCTGCATCGGGAGAGGAACACGATCAGGGCCATCTCCTGTGCATGAACATGAGTGTGGCCTTCTTCCCCAGAATCGTGCAATGAGTTTAATTCATGAACCAAGGCACACTTCTCTCCATGATATGGCAAAGTGTAGCGGAAATGCTCAGATCTGAGTTTGTTTGCTTGTTTGTTTTTTACACACAAATTGCAGTTCTCTTTTGTGTTTTACAAGCTGAATGCAAATTCATGTCTCATGTCATCTCTTACTCTTACTAAGTTGTAATTAAAATTAGACCAAAATTAACCCCCTTAGTACTTAACAATATTGTTCAGTAGACAATGCAAATTCAGCTGTAATTCCACCATTCCACCCACGTGTCCCCCATGTGCAGTGTTCTTCAACATCCTTTCAAAAGCAGGGTTCCACCAAGGTCCTGTCTGCAGCTGCCATGACTCCTCTTTCTCTGCTCTTCATCTTTGCAGTCCTGTGGCCAAGCTCACACCTCTACAATATTTTCGGACCTCTTGAGCCATGCGCCCCTGTGCAAGTCTCGGAGTTGTGAGCCTGACTGCATCTTCTCACCTCTTTGTGATGGCACACAACTTCTCCACTTGACTGGCTTCATCCCAAGCCTTCTCTCACTTGTCAATTATTAAAGAGTTAAATCCAGATCTCTGTGATGTTCCTTTAGATTCCCACCAGAAGGCAGCAGGGCCACCCTGCTCACCACCCTTCCCTGCTGCCAGGGGATGGTAGGAAATGTGTGTAGGAGAGGGGTTGACGGCCACCATGTCTGTGGTCAACACTGGATCCAGCTGAGGCGGTGAGCTGTTAAATGCTGTGTTCTCCTGCACAATGAAGAACTGCCCTTCCAAACGCCCACTGTGATAATTCCAAAACTGGAGAGAAACTGGAAGTTGCTGACCAGGTCAGTGGTGGCCGCCATGACATCACCCTCTCATTCTCTCTGAGCCAAATCCATTGGCTACCTCAAAAACACACCGCTTTTTCTCTCAACTCAGCAAAGCCTCCTGCATTCATGCCTGGGCTGACACACTGCTCCCCAGTGCTCTGTTGGGTGCTTCTACTCTCAGGTCCGTGGGTTCCTCCTGAGTGTATTTATTATGGACACACATTCCTAAATCAGCTCTCCAAGGGATTCGTTTGTCTTCAGGCAATATTTTATTCTCAAGGAATTTCTATTTTAAGTTGTTTAGGGAAGGAATATGCTTTGGGAATAAAAAATATTGGATGTAAATTCTGGGCATGATATTTAATAATTATATGGTTATAAATATATTATTTAAATGCTCTGCTATTTGGTTCTGGCTTCAAGATTTAAATAATACAGATAAATAATACAATAGTCTCTGAGCAAGAAAGCTGTGAGAGAGTTAAAGAAATCCAGTATAGTCTCATCACTGGACAAAGACAGTTTCCAAACCAATGTTATAGTTTCTCTTTCCTTTGCCTTCTGCTTTTATTTAAAGGTTTGGTAAATTTCTTAAAATGACTCAGCATCTTAAGCATGAAATGACCATGCCTCAATTTATCTAGCAATTTCCTGAGGCTTGTTTTGGAGTAAAATTAACCTGTGTAAGGGCTGGGGAAGTAGCTCAATGGCACCATACTTGCCTGGCAAGCACAAGATTCTGAGTTCAATCCCAGTACTGGGGGCTGGGGTGGGGAACGATAACCTGTGTACACTCTGGATAGAGAAAAAGCCTTTTCTGCCTGGTGTGGCTCATCTCTAGACTCTAGGGAAGTTCAATTAGCCCCTTGGTTCTGGTCAGACCACAACGTTTAGAGTTAGGTCTGCTGCTTGCAAAGATACCTGGGGATTTCACTCGTTCCTATTCTGCCCTCCCAGCTCCTGCCATATACTCTTCCTCCTTTCCTGCTGGCCACTCGCCATCGATGCAGTGTTGAGATGGAGGGACAGAATCACGGGAACTCAAGAGCCCTGACCCCACTCTTCATTCATATTATAGTCTGCACATTTGCATTTTCGATGACCTATTGTGGATTCACCTAATACATACAGACGGACATGTAGAGAAAGAAGACAGAGACAGACCATCTTGAAGTAGGCAGACTTTATAAATCAATGCAAAATGTATATTGAACGTCTTAAAGTCTAAAGCACAATCAAATCCAGGCCACTTACTTCCTCTAAAAGCATCGAAGCTAAGGATTTTTTCATTTTGCTGACCCAGATGCACAGACCATCAATATCTTGGTTCATAACAATTAGACTGAGCTTTTCAAAAGTGCATTTCTTTTCAGATATAATGAATTCTTTATAAAATCGGTTTACTCTATTTTAGGAAGTACTGTCATTACTGAGGGCAGTGAAAAACGGAAAGGAGCCCTACGCACTTCTTTTCACATCCACACTTTTTATTTCTCGCCTTACTCCCTCCCCCACGCTAAGTGAAAAGATAAACAAAAGTCGAGTTTATTCAATCTTCCTTGTCTTCTCAACAGACAACATATTAAAATATACAACCTTTCAGCATGGTTAATATGGAGGATTACTTGAATGCATTTGGAATAGGATAGTGAAGCCAAAAAGTAGAATTTGGTTTGTGTAACTATTCATTTCACAAATTACAGCCTATTTCAAATGCTGGGGATTCTACTTCCTATAATTCTATTGTGGGAACAGAAAACTTGCATATTTTGATTTGGATTTTTTTTCCCTTGACTTTGAGAGTCATGGCTAGGACTGTTTACGTTATAAAACTCTTAAATACATATCTGTACACTTTAAAATATTTTGTGTAGCTTAGTCAGCATCCACTTTTTGACATACGTGACTCTGTGTTTTAATAACCTAAACATACATCCTAAAAAGGTAAAAGTCAGTCCTAATACATGCATGGGATTTATGCTCACACATATATGACTAAGGAGATAATGAACAGATCCACACTAGAATACACATTATAATAAAATGGCCTTTAAGAGACACTACTCTCTATCTCCTTACACTACTTACCGTACACATTTGTTTATCAGTTCCTTCTTTCCTTTATGGTTTTATGCCCTATGTTTGTACCTCCAAGGCGGATTTGCTTCTCTTACATTTAGACTTTAAAATAACTGACTCAAATGATAAGCACCCTTTTAAAAAGTTAGAAAAAAATTTTTTTCCTGTCTACATTCCTGAATCATCCTAGTTTTACGTGTAGCTGCATTTCACTTACGATATTCCACTGTGTGAACTGATGAAATACAGTGAATTTATCCATGAGACTTCTAATGGCATTTATGCTGCACGGGTTTATCAGTCTCTCTGTTTAGCTATTACAAACGGCGCCACTCTCCCTTTCTCCACACCTTCTGTTTTGCACACGCATACAACCTTTCTGACTTGCAGACACAGAAACTGCACGCTTAGGTTTCAGGACAGACCCCTGCACAACCCCGCTGGATAGTGCTGAGTGGTTTTCCTAAATAGTGGCAGCATTTGATACATCTATCACTGTGAAATACGTATTTCTGTTTGTTTGTATCTCCATCCAAATTTGGTATTGTCAGACAGTTAATTGTTGCCAATCTTGTCATTGTAAAATTACATCTCATGCAGCATTTATTCACATTTCCGTGAAGTTGAGCAACAATAAAATTAAATTTCTGCAGAGCTCATGTGTCGTTTCCATTTCTGTGAAGTGACCGAAAAAATATCTTAGGCCTTTCTCTTCAATTTGTAGGTTTTGCTTGTTAACTAGCTTTTATAAATCAATTCTGGATCTGATTCCTTTGTTGCTGACTGGTTTGTGCTTTTTTGTGTGCATTCTTAAAATACTTCTCTACTCTGAGGTCAAAAGGGTGGTTTTCTTGGATGTCATGAATATATACTTCTAAAGCGTTCTCTTAAATTGTTCTAAATTGTTTATAAATTCACCTGCTGTATTTAAGCATTTTCCTACCTGAAATTATTTTTGTACTTTATTAGATATAGCTGTGTTTTTTTTTTTCTATAGAAATAGTAACCAGCATGGACTCATTTTATTTTGAACGTGAATCCTATCCTCACTAAGCTGCAACAATATTAAGTCTAATAATCATAAATATACAGAGCACCCTTAGATATCTCAATTTGGATGCAATGGTCAATGTGTTTATCCCCTTGTGGACATCACAATGTTTTACTATTTAGACACTTGATCTTAAGCCAAAAGGCTGAGAAATGATGTTGTTCTGTGAATCAAAGCCCATCTACTTCCTCTAAGTATGTGTGATAACCAAGAAACCTTTGCTGTTCCCCAGAATTTTGGGATCAGTTTGTTAAGGTATGAGCACATACACACACACACACACACACACACACACACACACACGTGTGTGTGTGCTAAAATAATCATACTGTTTTGAGAGGAGTTGCAGAAATTATGTCAGTTTGGAACAAATTCATCCCTTTTGATTCTGAATTTCCTAAATCATGAATGAGTTCATCTTTATTTTTTTAGGTGTTCTTAGAAATCTTTTAAATGAATTAATCTTACTCATATCATTTTTAGATTTACCTGGACTTATTTAGTCATTTCAAAAGTCATTGTATTGGAAATATTATGTTCAATGATATTTTCTAACCCTTTGTAGAGGTAATAAAACATACTTGATTTTAGATTGGTCTTATAATCTGAAATCTTGCTCAATTCTTAATATAATTCTAATAATTTGTTTATGTTAGGAGCTTTAGTGTGTTGACAATTATATCAATTAGAAATCGGATTATAATTTTCCATTTCAAATTTTCATATATCTTTAATACCTTTTCATTGATTATATAATCTGAATTATTTAAATGTGGAAACAAAAATTCCTTTAAACTAGTTATCTTTAAACTAGTTATCAAAATTTGTGGAAAATGAAGTGTAACTCAGATATCTAATTAAAGCAACTATCACAAAAACATTCTACAAAAACAAATAAGACAAAAATATTTTGTAAAACATTTACTAGGTATGCCATCGCTTATGAAAAAAAAACCCAATTATTTCTCCATTCTATGCCTTCTTACTTTTCAGGAATTCATACATGTATTAGAGGGGAGTAGAAAGCTTTCAGAGTTGGCAATCCACAGGCCTCTAATACCTTACTTCTCTAGCTACTTTATTAAATATGTAATTTTTCCATTTCCATATATATTATACACACACACACACACACACACACACACACATATATATATATCTTCCGTTAAACCTTCATATCTGATTTTCCAACCAAAGAAAAGCCCTGGGAAATGTTCTTCATAGAGTGGTTCATTTACTTCTCAGTTTACTGTGCCTTTGACCAGAACAACATTTACTGAGAACAGGCAGAAATAGGTCAAGGCAAATAAAGGTAGATACCAGAACCACAGCCTAAGAGGGTGGATGGGTACAGAAATGACTCCCTTGTACATTAGCTGGTACATCAAGCAGAATCAGTGAGGCTGTGGCCTTTCGTGCCTCCCAGGGGCAAATGAAAAATTTCTTCCGCATGTATTTTTTCAACACCTTTCCATTGACATCTACCATAAGGGCTCAGGAAGCGAAGCTGTCGTGTCCTTTGGATGAAAGAAGACACTTTTCGAGGGGACCAAAGGAAGGCGGGGAAGCTCCTTTGTTACCCATAACCTAGTTTCCTAACACGTGGCTCTTCTAAAAGAGTGGCGAGGGCTGCATCCCGCAACCACTTCCTTGTAAGTGTTTGAGACTAATCAGAACTGCAGGGATGATCTTATTTTAAATTTTACTTTTCAACCTGCTAAAGCAGAGAATGGAAAGGCTCCTCATGCTGGGGGAATTCTTTGCATGGGTGCTCTTTGGTGGCTCCACTGAACTTGAGTGGAGAAGTCAGGACAGCAGCAGGTAGGGATCTGGCTCGGAAAAACCCAACTCAGCCAAGACAGTGCATCTTGCATGCAACCAATGCTCAGAAAAACTGACATTAAATGGGACATGTGATAAAATAATATTCCTTTAAAATTTCTTAATAAAAATCAATGGTTTAGTTTCACCACAAATGTGGGACAGGATGGGCGGTACGGGGAGACACAGACAAAACATATTAGAATTTACTGTCTGAGCTATCTACACTTCCTCTTCCTTACACTGCTCTTGTCAGAAATCCTGACCCATACCTGAGGCTAAAGTGATAGCGATGTAATCGCTACTAAGAGTGTAGCTCAGTAGAAAAGTGCACATCTTGCATGCATGAAGTTCTGGGATGCACCTCACCCCCCCATTACTGAGTTTCATACATGATAATCACCAAATTCCCAAACACGGCTACTTGATACACAAAGCCCTCCCTGGCTTGTCATTGTCCAGCTCTTCAACTTTACATCCTGTCTTTTCCTGTACTCTGGCCACTCACAGGGCACTGCAGGCACCCTAACCCTTACGCATTTTCCCAGGCTGCTCGTTCTGCCTGAAATACATTTTCCTGCTCGAGTGCCCTGCCAGATCCTATTCATGTTCCAACCCTCGATTTCAGTGTCTTCTCCTCTGCGAAATCCTTCTTTTATCCTTTTCATGATCAGATGATCTGATTGCGCACATCGATATTTTACCCCTAAGCTCAACGGGGCTTCTACTGTAAGGCTTGTCACCCCGGTTCAGGTTGTTTATTTTTACCACCATCCTTTAATGGGCTTCTCTCTCTTCTCTTACCAATGTTTAAAAACCCAGAGGACAGGAACCACAACATTTTGGCTTTTATCCAGTGACTGATATTCACTTATGCACTGAGTGTGCAATTATTGAATGCTCACCAATGTATAAACCATCAGGGTTTACGAGGAAGTATGAGGAAGACATTCGTGGACTTGACTGAGAATGGGGTGTGATAAAGCCAGGAAGCAAACCACAGATCAGAAGGTGGAGGGGCCTACTAACAAAGGCAAAGTAGCGGGGAAACAGGGATGTAACATGGTAAGATTTTCTTTAGTGGATGATCATTCTGAAAAATACCATCTTCAGGAGAGTGTTTACTCCCAAAACCGAGACAGCTACATAGCAATTCTTAATGGTGTCTGTGGGGTTTGATGTTGTTGTTATTTTGTTTTCTCTTGACAGCAGGGGATGGCTACACATATATTTTCTAAATATCTATAATTTTTGCCATAGAAGTAGTTTAAACTCTAAAAGATAAGATATTCATTCAGTCAAGAGTGTGGTCTGTAAGAAGACTTGAAAGTTGAAATGGAGAAGAGCTCAATGTCTATCTCAGGAATTGCTGGAGAGATGGGATGATCTCAAAGTAGGAGTGGGGTGGGTTTTTCAGAATCAGAATCCATGTCCCAATGGTTTATTGGATACAGGCTGAGAGTGCTGAGCAAAGACTAGAAGGGAAGATGATGGTGCCAGTTACCATGCAGGACAGTGGTGGAGAGAAAGCTCCACATGGTTTGAAGGTCAGCTTCAGAGTAGGAGTAGGTGAGCCAGGCTGACGCAATGTCCGTAATGCGTAACCGATCTTAGGTATGACAGAGCAAAGGGTCATGCTGTGGTCTTCCATTACTGAAGTCTGCCTTGCCTGTGGAGTCAGTTGTCAGTTGTCCCATGAGAACCTTGGGGATCTGGCATGATCAGATAGCCCTGATGGACAGCCACCATTCTGAGGTCTACAGACAGGAGGGTCCATCTGCTAAAATAACCGTGAAATTGGATGTGTGCCTCTGCACCCAATAAGTTTGGATGCGTGGGCATGTGCTGGTAAACTACTCTTTCGGGGATGAAAAAAAGTCACTTCAAGTTTCACTTGTTTCGTTTCAAACTATTTTCTATGATCTAAAAAATAACTTTAAGCTATGAGCTTAGTATATTTGATAAATGCACTTCTTTTCTGGCTGACAGTGTATTCATCTGCAATATTAGTATAAGTACTCATATAAAGAGATAGCAAATATATCCCATCATATTTTCTTTCAATGTTCATGCAATCCTTCCTTTGGAATAAAGTAAGGCAGTGAAAGTATTGGTAATGTTAAATAGATACAAAGTAATAAAAGTACCGTCCTTAAAAATCCATAAAGCAGGACTTCATAAACTTTGTAAATGTAGAAGTTTCGTTCTGAGGATTCCAACTTGATCAGGTTAATAAATATGGGGCCTGAACAAAGTCAAAAGGTCACCCAGGCCCACAGGATAATTTTCCAAGGAAGCAGAGGTTGGTGAAGAGGAAGGAGGACAGACTCAGAGCTTAGCGGAAGCTTTCTTCTCCAGGAAAAGAGCAGTCAGGGCTACACACTGAGACGAAGGAGATATCAGAAGTCCAAAGTGAGGCTGGGAGCAAAGGGAATAGCTGGAGGAAAAGAAAACTTTCTCATTTTCGTAGGCGAACAATTTAAGCTTCTATTTCCACATTGTTCAGTCACCGACTTTACGGGTGACTGTCGACTATAATTAAGTATCGTCTCAGTCTGTGCAGGCTGCTATAACTAAATACTAGGTCACTTAAAACAGCAGGCATTTACTTTCTTTCAGTCTGGAGGCTGAAGTCGGAGATCTGGGAGCCACTAGGTCGGGTTCTAGCGAGCACTGAACCCCGCTTCTCAGTGCAGCCTCGCAGGGTCTTTTCTGGGTATGTACAAGTGGGGTGACAGATTGTTTCGCGGTGTCTCCATGTATAAGGGCACTAATCCCTCTAGGAGGGTTCCCTCCTCACCACATCAAACCCGTGTAATCCTCCCTGTCCAAATCCCTTCTCCAGAGACACTGCAGGTTAGGACTTCAGGATTTTAATTTTAGGAGAACACATTCACACCATACAATTATTGCAAAGGAATGTTGCATTTGAAAATGTTTGTTAGGATCCGTGACCTTTCTGGATCGGTACTGTTTCTTAGAAAACGTATCCTCTGAGGAATTTACTTTCTAATGAGAAAGGGAAACCACAAGAATGATACCCCCGGGTTTCATACAAAGTGTATAAAGAATATGTGGTAATCCTTAAGTGGCTTTAAAATGAAGCAAATATGCCTTTTCCAACAAAAATTAGTAACTTTTTTGCAAAGTATATTGACAAAAATGAACATTTCACTTTGACATTTTTGTTTCAGCTCTTGAACTAAACTAATCCAAATGCTAGTTTTTAAGTATGCATATTTTACTTAGAGAACACCTGTGGTCCAAGGGAAATGTAGTTTTTCTGAATCTCAAAAGAGTTGCTTATAGAAACCTAAAACTGAGAAGAAAGGTGTAGTATTTCTGAAATTACAAAATCTCAGAGCACTTGTGGCCAGTGTAGGTAAGATCCTTTGTTTTCTAAATAAATACATTTATGAGTTTATTTAAACTTGGTGTGAAGAGTTGAGCACCAAGGTAAAGGTAAAGACGCTTCCCTGAGAGTGCTGGAAAGTGACAGGAGGCACTTTAAAACAGGAATTATTCAACTGGGAGTAACTTCGGTTGACGAACCCATCACCCACAGTAAACACAAAGCCCCTCCACAGCAGGGGATGGTATCCGTCCCTGTGACTCCCTCTGCCTGGTCCTCTGTGTAGTGCAGAAAGGTTTTGCTGACTTCTCTTGGGTACCAAAGAGAGGAGAAAATAAAGGCGCTATGTTAGTTCAGTCTGGGCACCTTGGTGAGGAGGGACCACAGACGGAAGAGCCCAGCTGGGAGTCAGAGGCGACTGGACTATTCCAGGTATGGATGGGAAGGAAGAGATGAGCCCCAACCCAGCCCAAACAGCAAAAAAAAAAGCAAAGCTGATGACCCCCTGATCCTGAAATTCCCTGAGGCCAGTGGCCAGTGTCCTGCGGAGTCCATGCAGGAGGCTGGAGAGTGCGGCCGGCCCAGTGCAGTCAGGGCGTGGAGGGGTGCCTAGGCCAGTGTGGCGACACGTGAGAGGGAGCTCAGGAAGCCATCCAAATGAGCCGATGTCATGGGCATTGAAGCAGACGATTTTCAAGGAAGAGAGGCCCCAGTACACAAATCACTACTGAAATAAGTGAGTAAAACAGAAATTTCTGATCAACCCATTTCCTCATACTGCGTGTGAGAAAGATCACAGGGAAGAGAAATAATGCCTGGTAAGAGGTTCTAAGCAGCACGGCCTGTCACTCACTGCCTTCCTTGAACAGCATGCATCATCTGCTGGATCTTGTCTCCAGAGTAGGCAGAGTCAGGGCTCCTACCCTTCACGGTTTTCCAGCTCCTTTCTGTAAAGTCTCCACTCTGCTTCCCCTCCCCACAGAGCCCTTCTCCTGCATAACTGCACCTGTCAAAAATCACACCTCATCCCCAGCTTCACTTTCTTCTTGAGTAATCTCTGTCCCTGCCGGGCAGATGTCTTGCATTCCGAATAACTTCTATGTCACTTTTCAGCTTCCTTTTGGCACTTAGAATATCATTGTTGCTCATCTATCTAATGGTATGCTTGTGTCTTATTTTCTTTTGCTAGATATATTCCTTCTAAGAGACACAGGACCCAACTCCACTTTTATTTCGCCTATGTGTGAGATCACTGTGCTTTACCCATTTACCAATCTCTCCATGTAGCGATCTGAGAGCTGACTCTATGTGAGGTGTTTGGAAGCTGGACCCAGTAGCCAGAAGACAGAGAAGGTGTTGCCCTCTGGAAGGTTTCTTTTCCTGTTTAGGAACTGCACTGACTCCTTTAGGGTCTTTCCAATCCTAAGGATTTATAGGAATCAGTTTCTAACTATAATTTACTTTTAGAAAAAACACATGTAAGTGCCCTCCATGAGAGGGTCACTATAATTGCTTTCTGTCTGAGAGAAAAGATCAGAAAGACAACTTTCAAATAGAAAATTCTTTGTTACCATCATACAGAAGAGAAACTTATAGACAAGATGACCTTAAAAAAAGCAGACCTCCGAAAGTTAAAGACCTAATCCAAAAATGGGCACCTGAAATGACTTTCTCAGATAAAGAAGTAAAAACAGCAAATAAACATATGAAAAATTATTCAGCATTACTGGTTATTTGAGAGATGCAGATGAAAGCAACACTGAGATTCCACCTCACCCCAGAAAGAATGGCTGCTATCAAGAAATCAACCAATAACAAATGCTGGCGGGGCTGCAAGGAGAAAGGAACCCTTCCTCATCATTGGTGGGAGTGCAGACTGGTGCAACCACTATGGAAATCAATATGGAGATACCGCAAAGAACTAGGACTAGAGGTTCCATTTGACCCTGCTATTCCTCTGCTGGGTATCTTCCCAAAGGAATGAAAAGAATCATACCACAGTGATATGTGCTCACCCATGTTTACAGTGGCACAGTTTGTAATAGCTAAAACTTGGAAACAGCCCAATTGCCTATCAAATGGAGACTGGATAAAGAAGATGTGTTTGTTTGTTTGTTTAAATGGAGTACTACTCAGTCATAAAGAATGATAACTAGAGACATTTAGAGCTAAATGGATGCACACTGAGGCCATTCTCTTAAGTGAAAAAAACAGGATACACATATGTAAATACTGAATAGTTTCGAATAGTTTCTCTGGTGTGAAAAACTGAAAGTGCAAATAAGGATCAAAATGTACAATAGATAATGTGAAATAGAAAGAAAAGGTTCAAAGGGGAAGGGGAAGAAGTAGGAAGTAGGGGAAAGGACAGAAGGGAAAGGAAAAATATGAGAAAAGGAAAAAACGGAAACAAAAGTTTTGACAGGGAGGGGTGGAAGAGAGGACAAGGACATGGGGGAAAATAAGAACCGACATATATCACATGAAGGTACGAATTCCCAATGGATGAGTGTCATCACACTGTACGATGTACCAACGAACTTAATGAATAATAAAAAAGATATTTCCCTATTCTCTAGGTTTTGTCCTTGCCTGAATTATAATACAAGACTCTGGGTTTAATTATTTGAGAAAATAAATGAAGCAAATGGAAAATGAAATTTTCCTCCAGCGAATTTCTAAGAATATGTCAAAGATTTATTTCAAATAGTGTATCTTTTTTTCAGAATCCAAACATGATGCACAGGGAGAGAATAAGAATCCAAGAAGTCTGATACAGTGGACTGAAAAGTATTTCATTTGTATCTAGAACCATGTATGAAGCCTAGTAGTAAAACAATTAAGCTAAAAGATATATTAAAGATAATTTCCATAAGATTAACTGTCTAGATTAATTTGCTGAATTTTCTTTTTTTTGTTGTTCATAGTTCCTTATAGAACTGTTTTATTTCAAATAAATATAAACATTCTTATTCCTAAGAGGTAAATATTTCAAAATAATTTACATTCTGCAAATATATACAACTAAACAGCAAAAGCTAAAATAAGCTAAACTGAATAAACTCAAACATTCAAAATGCTCTCAACAGAATAAACACTTTCCTCCAGTGGCATCTGTTAATCAGGAAGACTTCTGAAGGTCAGCTTTGCACTCTAGCCCTCCCAGGTCAATTTCAGAACCTCGACGCTCGACAACAAAGGGCAGTCAGTAAAGATCATAATTCTCCTGACAAAGTCTCAGAAAGTCAGATTCAATATTGCAGGTGACTACAGTTAAAAAGCCAGTTTTGATGCTGCCAGAGAGGTGCTTACTTCTGCCTTGATATTTTCACCTAGACTGTTTTGTTTCTCAGATTTTCCATCAGTCCCTATACACTTCCTTCAAAAGTCTCAAAACTAATCACTTCCAGACCACTCCTTCTTCCACCTTTGAAAACAATATCGTGGAAGTATTGAGTATGCAATGAGAAACAACCATAGTTTTTAACTGGGACCCTGTTTACCAGGGAAGATTACTTAACCAAATAACGAGATGCATTGATACATAATTTTTTACAAAATGAAGAAAATACACAGTATGCAGTAATAGTGCAAAGCATGCCCTCTGCACTACACAGTGGAAAGCATATAGTATACATACAGTACATATCAAAAGAGCCTACCACAGCCTATAGAACATTCCAGTATACAGTAAAATATACAATGCATGTCGTATATGGCATTTGGCATAGAAGAACTGAAGGATGCTTGAAATTATTTGTAAAAAGGATAAAGAGATGGGGAGAATTCTGGTAAAAGGGAACAAATTATGAGCTGCTCTGAGATGATAAGGAATATAGTCTCTTTGGGAAACTGAAAGTTCAGTGTAGCTGGAACATTAAAAAATACTAAGAGAGGAGTAACTCCTGAGCTGGGGATGAAGCCCGGCGACAGTGCTTTCTTAGAAAGCCCTGGGTTCCATCCAAAGCACATCCATCGCCCCTCAACTGACCACCAGCAACTCCTTCTTGTGTGCACAGTCCGAGCTCTGCAGTGCACCAGCATCAGTAGGAGAATAACAACTTGACTCTAAGGGGCGCACTGAGGGGCGCTGCAGTGCAAATTCTAACACTTGTGGTCACCCGGAGGGAGAACCTTGGGACACTATTTTGTCAACCACGGTTATGTGTTAAAGATCGCTGTAACCACAGGGACTCTAGTGTATGGGGAGCAGAATCAAAAAGCAACTTCTGTGGTTTGTTTCTGACACAGGCTTTCTGCCCTGTCACTGGCTAAGGTCTCATTCTTACTCCTGCCTTTGCCATGGAAGAAAAGCAACAAACAATGACCTTGCCCATCGGGATACATCCTACTTTCTCCTGATTCAATCAATGATTCACATGGTCTGTGCTGCCAGATTTCAAGCTAGTACATAAGCTGAATCTTCTCCTAAGCAGAGGCCTTTTGGGAGAAAATAAAGCTGAAAGAATTTCCAGCCACTGAAAGTGGATATATAATTCCTTAACTGAGCTTTCTGTCTTTTTAAAAGGTAGAAGTTACATTCTACTCTGACATTTAGTATAATTGCTGATACAAAATAAGCATTTAATAAAAGTTTAAAGAATTAATACACATTTCAGTGCACTACAGGTCAGCACAGTATCTTAATCTCATTTTGAAGTGAGGAAGTTGGTGCTGGAGATTAAAAGGTGCCCAGGCCACACTGCTAAAGTTTAGGTCAAGGCTTAGCACTGGATCTAATTCTGAACGCAGTGGTTTCATACATCAGGCCCTCAGTCAGAGAGTTCCTAGTGTGGGCAGGGAGAACCGGGTCGTGCCGATAGGTGAAACAAATGGTTAGATAAAAGGACGGGTCGGCAAGAGACCTAGGTGTTCAACTTCACCGGGGACCATGAACTTCCCTGACTTTCTCAGGGTCACCAGAAAGAGAAGCAGACTGAGGAGAGACTGCACGCTTCTCTTTATTCTAATTCACCTCATGAATAAGCAGCACTTGAACTTTCTCCTGCCACTCATCTATCCTGCTGTTAGCATGGAAAATACATGAACCGCACTGTGCCATGTGATTCTGAAACCAAATAAGAATAAATATTTCATTTTTAATGCATATTTCATTGCTTCCTGCCAATAATGAGGATGATCGTGTTTATCATTGGAGGCATTTGAGGTTGACTATTGTTTCTAATTCATTTCACCTGAGACCCAGAATTCAATTTTTAAGGAAAACAACATTACGCATCATTGTGATATTTGCAAGCCATCCAAAAGTATGCATTGATTTATGTGGCACAAATCTGTATTGTACATCCGGCATCTCTGGAACAAAGTCAAGTAGCGATAATACTGAAACCGAGACTGTTTTACTGTAGAGCAATGAAAGGCTGGCAGAGAGCCTCGGTGTCACAGAAGTCTACTGCTTCCCTACGCTCAGGCCGCTGGAGCTGCCATCCAGAGGGTGGAATCAAAAGGTTCTGGGAAGCTGTCCTGACGGGAAGAAAGCCTGCCAAACTGCAGAAAGTCAGACAGCGGACTGCTGAAACTGTTTGCTGTTGTTTTCCTTTTTGTCTAATTATGTTCCTTTTCTTCATTATTCTTGCTGCCTATGCGGCTCTGATTTATGTGTCTCCTTAAAACCTCAGCGTCCTCCTGGGCTTGCTGGAGATGGGAAAACGACTCTCTCAGTTTACTTTAAGGGCTGGAGGTGATGCATCGAAAGTCATTCCTCGTAGAATGACTACTACCTAGCAGCCGTCTATGAATGGTGAGCACCAGCGTTTCAACTGTGAGAAGAGCTGCTACTACAACTGTGTGTTCCAACACACAGCTCGCACCACTATTCGCTACTTCGATAAACAGGCCCAACCCGGGGGATACAGCTTGACTTCATTTCCATCCACAGCCCCCAAACACTGTCTTTTGCATCAGTCTTCTTCTAGTCTTGATGAAATCTCAAGGACAGTCCATATTATCTCGGTATTAATGAATACTACCATCTCTGAGGTATTAGGACAAGGACTTAAATAATGAAGTTTAAAATTTAAGTCTTGCTCCTTCCCTGTAAGATTAGATTGGATCTGGGGATAAAAGACCTGCAGTAGTTGTGCTCTAGTTCTTTTATTCTCACCCTCTTTCCATAAAAAGATAAGTTCCATGTTTTCTGATAGCTAATGTATGACTAGGACATGTATAAAGAGGCTTTGTGTGAGGAAGGAGGAAAATGATAACAAGAAGGGTATGAAAACAGAAGAGTTTTCTAACCTCCTCCTCTGTCCTCCTCTGAAGAGTTCATGCCTTTAACAAAATCTCACAGGTATTTGGAAGAAGAAAAATGAAGAGCTACATCTACCAATGGACAGGTTGGAAATCATCATCTTCATGGAGACAGCTGACTCAGACATAGCAAAAGGAAAGGTGAGAGAAGACCCATCCGCCCACAAAGCTTCCTGTGGAAGACGTTAGTGTAAATTGATGTATTAAATCCAAGGACCACCTACAGGGACCTAGTTCCTGGGAGCAAAGAGTTGCTAATGTCACTAGGAAACCAATACATCCCAAAGGAAAGCAGTTCATAAACCTATAAAAATATATATGACAGAATACTGTCATGCACTCACTGGAGACTAAGTTAGGAAAATTCTTACAAGGGGTGGGAGTTGATCCAGGGAAAAGTCCAGTGGAAAAGAAAAACCCCACAGCAAGACATCAGTGATAGGAAGGCTTCAAAGATTTTTAATAGTTTTGTGAAGTGAAAAGGCTAGTTCAATGGAAAAACTTTGAGAGAAAAAAGTATGAAAAAGAAAATAAAATCACATTTGAACCTACTGCCCGGAGATAACTACTGCTGTTAACATTCTCAATTATTTCACATTTTCTCTGAGTCATCTCCTTATATCCCTTAGACAATCCTGTCTTGAAATATAAAAGTGACTATTTCATATTTTATTTCCTCTTCTCCAATCTCCCACCTACCCACAGACCTTTTCCCTCTTAGTTGATGACTTAACTTTCTAATTCACTCTAAAAACAAACACTAGTAGAAAGAACTTGCTCCTATCAAATGCTCCTGAACATGGATCTTATGCTTTTCTGGTCTCTGATCTTCCAAGCACATCTTATCAGAGATGTCTTCCTAGTTTTTCCAAATACACACACACACACTTCCTTTGAGTCAACAACACAGAAAACAAAACAACATATTCCTTTGGCTCCACATTTTTTACAGTTATGATTATATTTCTCTTCAAATCCTGTGATGAATTATTTCTTTTAAAATTTTATTTAAAATGCTATCTCCTGCCTCCACATTGTTTCTTCTCTAGCTCTTTCTTGAACCCACAGCCTCCCAGGTTTCTGCGTCTGGAATTTCTTCAAAGATGTTCTTATCTGTCTGAGCAGGGGAGTCACCATTGCCCATGTGATGCTCAGCAGGGACCAATTAAAAGTTTTTCGGCTCCTTTGTTCCATAAAAATATTTAAAATTATACTCTTTGACTGCACCATTGTAAAGATAAATACAACCCAGGCTATATTCATCAGCATTTGCACTCTACTATTATAGTCATGATTTTTTCCTCTGACTTAAAGGAAAGTGAAACTATGTCATGGATCCCTGAAAACATCATAAGCCTTCTCCATGGTGCCTCCTGAGCCTAATGGATGAGAATGGTGAATTTTTAGTCCTTCCTTTCCTCAGCCTCCCAGCAGCATTCCATGTGTATACAAACGACTAACCCCTTCTGAAACCTGTTATCAAATGGATTCAGTGACACTACACTCTTAATTTTCCTCCCACTCCCCTAGCTGCTGTTTTTCAATCTCCTTGAAAACATGTGGCTTCTTTCATAGCCTTGCACATACTGGCATTCTTTAGGTCTGAGCCCAGGAGCCCCTCTCCCGTTTCCTACACCTAACCACTTGGTGCTCTATCACACAGCCTTGAAAACCAAGCCACCCTAAATTGGTGTCTCGGAACCCCACTTTTCCTTTGAAGTTTAGGATCATAGGGTCTCAACTGCCTATTTGATGTCTCCATCTGGATGTTTGGTAGAACCCACAAACTTACCATGCTTACAACAAAAACCTCTCATCTTGCTCTTCTCTAGATTCTTCACCAAAGTAAATGCCACTGCCATTCACTGAGTAGCTCACGCTTACAACCTTAAAATCACCTTTGACTTACCTGTTTTTCTTATACGCTTTTCCTCAATCAGAGTCAATATTATCAGCAAAGCTTCAAAATATATGCAACATTCTTCCACTAACGGAAATGGATCGAAGAGATACATAGCCCACTTAATCGAACATGAAAGACAGACTGGATTTTATGGGTCAAAGGATAGAAGTAAACAAGGACTATACTGGCAGAGTAGTCACTCAGTTAGACAGGTGATGATAATTATCCAAACCTACTACATTTTAGGAAAGAATGACACCCTAATTGTCTTAGTTACTTTTCTCATTGCTGACATAAAATACCCGACACTCAAAGTTTTAGGAGAAAATATTTATTTGGCTCAATTTGCAGAGGTTTCAGCCCATAGCTGACTGGCTCCAAGGTGCAGTGGCACATAGCACAGGGGCATCACAGGAGAAAAACAGTTCATGGCAGCAGAAGGCAGCAAAGCAGTGAAACAGCAAGCAGCAAGTGACTACAGCAGCCCTCTCTCTGTCCTTTACATCTACGCTACACACCCTTATATCTAGCACTCACACCCAGGGTGGGCCTTCCCATTATCCATCATATCCAGAAATATGCCAAACGAATCAGTGGACTAATTTAGTAATCACACACCCTCAATCCCAGCATCACACACTCTAGATTTAGCCACCTCTGAAAAAGCCTCCCTAGGACCCCATGAGGCTTTGGGGGGACATCTAGACACAATCAAAATAAGTTAATAAATAGTTGTAAGACTATTCACTTAGACGGAATGATAATGTGGAATGTAGACTGCAGACTTTGCACTGTGTCAGGCAAGAAACTTCTCAACTCCCAAGGTACTGTCAATCAACGGCATCCAAGACAAGAAAGAGAATGCTTTATAAGTAGATGATCAGCAGAACCTCACGCTGCAAAGAGGTCAGGAAGACCAAGGTCAGTCAATGCCATATCTGTTCAGGTACTGGGCACTACTATCTTTGTTAGTTCAGTTTTGAAAAATCAAAGAAGAAACGGAACATAAGCCCGTTTCAATGAAGAGCACCCATCAAAGACATTTATAAGGGAAGAAAAGAAGTAGCACAGTAACTAAAGGAGGAAAGCAAATGAAACAAGTATTACGATATAATAAGTGTGTGAAAGGTAGAGAATAGAAAGCTGAAACCATCAAGAGGCAGAGAGGAGGAACGGATACGAACAGTAGATTCTTTGGGCCTCTCACTAAAAAAGCAGGACCATAGCATTTTGGCCCCAGAGACTAGTTTTCAGAAGTCAATTTTTGTGTGGACCAGGGGCAAAGGGTAAGGAGGTATGACGGTTTGTAGAAGATCCTTTTTCCTCTGACCAGGGGATGAGAGTAGGGGTGAGGGGAGATGTGACATTTCCAGGATGATTCCAGGGCATTACATTTATCATGATCGTCTTATTTCTATTATTATTACATGGTGCACTTTGTCTTTATTATTATTCCATTATATCCTCAGAAAGCACATACAACCCATGAACAGTTCATAGTACTACAAGATTCTAACGCCACTGCTGATCTGACAGGAATTGGAACCTGGGCAGAAACATGAAGGTGGAGAACGACGCTTAACACCAATGAAACTCCGCTTGCCTGCTATGCACCTCCTGCCATGTGGGTGGTTCGGAATGGGCCAAGGATTGGTAACTGTCCATGGCCCAGGGATTGGGGACACTTCATCTAAAGGATGAAATAACTGAGTATTGTTAGGGTTTAGATCTAAAATGACCCGTTTTAGGTTTCTGAGGGAATGGATTTAATACATCATTTATAGGATTATTTTATAATAATCACCCAAAAAGTCAAATGCAGAGGAGTGCAAGAAGTCTAGCTGCACACTAGAGACCCAAACAATCCAGCAGAAGGCCTAAAGTCCAGGGCAATGTCTTCCATGAGTCCAGCCAGAGGCCGAGAGTCCACGGCAATGTCTCATGCTTGTATTGAGGATTTGAACCTGGAAGGCCCAGAGGCCAGTGGTGGAAGCCAGAAAACCTGCGCCAATGGGGTGAAGGATCTGTGCCACCAGGCTGAGGGATCTGCACTGCAGCCGGGAAGCGGTGCTCATGGTGAAGATCAGAGCTCCCCTGAGAAGAACAGCAGCCATTCCCAGGGACACTGAGGCCTCAAGCTCCTCTGACAGAACAGCCAAGCTCATGTCAGGAAAATCAGCCTCAGAAAGCTCCAAGAATATCAACAGCCCCCAATCTTTCCCTCCAGGTCTCTTTTTATGCTGTTAGCAACAATCCTCATGTGGGTCTACCACGCCCAACCACGCTGATTCAGCTCAACTTGACCTTCCGAGTTGGCTATTAGTGCCCCGCAAAGCCACATGTGTTTGGAAGGTGACTGGATTATAAGGGTGCTATAGCTGGTGGGCAGGTCAGAAGTGGGGCCTGGACGGAAAAGGCAGGTCACTGGAGGATGACCTGGATGGCGCATCTCCTTGCCCAGCTTCCCCCTTCACTATCTGTTTCCGGGCTGCCATGAGGTGCGCAGTGATTCTCCAACAGACCTTCTCACTTCCCTCCTCTGCCTGGAGCTGGCTGACTGTGCGAGGTCTGGAACTTCTAAAACGTGAGCCCAAATATCTGTCTCTTCCTTTAAGCTGTGGATGTTGGGTATTTTGTCCCAGGGAGAAAAGTGACAAAGACAATGATCATTCACAGGAATTTCTTTTTTGTGATCTTCTAATTTGTTGTTTTTTCTTTTATAACTCAGAATTACCACAGACCTGTCTGATGTGCCTGTACTGAACTAAAATGAGAGCCGTCCACATGATGTGGAAGACTGTGAACCGAGTCAGCACTGCATCAACTTTTCCATGCCTTAACCATGTTGTATTATCGCCTAATGCTATTTTTAGAAGTCCCTCTATCCCTAAACTGGATGTCACGATTTTCCCTTTTACTTATTCTCATTCTGCAGAGAAAAAAAAATTAAAGTTGAATTACATCTGTTAGTCAAGAGTGAGTTGAAATAAATCTTAATAATGAGTTCAAATTAAATTATTAAACTTGCACGTGAGAACAACAGGCAAAGTAATATGGAAATTGCCATTTAATTGCCAACACAATTCACAATTTATTGTATAAATTTTTTTTTTGTTAGCTTTGTTAGCTTGGGAGAATACAATTAGAGCTGCTAATATATTGTGTGCAGTTTTTATCTCAGTTTAGATGACTGCCCAGCAAAAAGCATGTTCTGCCAATGAGTACTTTTGAGATCACCAGATTGAACAGAGAATCACGATGTAAAGTGTCCCAAATGATAGGTAAAATTATTTAATTAACCCAAGCACTTCCCTCCCTTTCTTTTCTGTCACCAGTGTTGCTAAGCTGTTATCAATTACTCTGCAGGCCATGGCAATTTCACCTTAAATTACACATGGGGGGAAGAAGGAAAGCGACAAGAATGACAAGTCCCAAGCAACTGAGCTGCAGTCAACTATGAATGAAATTAAATGTCTTCTGCATCACACAAGAGGCCTGCACTTGGCTGATAACCACTCAGTGTTTACTGTACTTCCACCCTATACCTTCATGAAAAAAAAAATTATAACACATCACTTCCATGTTGGAGATTTTCTGTTACGTTGCTATGGAAACCTACTACTTCCTTTTACTAACACACACACACACAGACACACAAAACCAGAATTACAAATTCATGAATACTGCATTCCAAACTCCTCCATGCAGACCAAGTATTTAGTAACTTGGTCCAGTGAGGAAGAACAGCATTAGATTCTCTCCATGTGAATCACAGATTTAACCAGAAGCCATTCTACACCAGTGCCCTACTGCTACTTATGGTTTTCCATGATGGGGAAAATTTCCATGGGCAGTCAGCATTTGCTGGCATGAGATTCCCGTACTCACTGCACCCTTATAGTGTACTTCTTTTCCAGGGGCGAGAGAGATACTTTCTATTTTTTTTTATTTTTTATTTTTTAATGTGCTTAGCCCAGATCTCCCCTACAAGTTTTATGGTAGAGAATTATTAGATTGTGCTTTCAATTAATTCATTTTTGGAACAGGTGACATGTGAAATGTTTTATTTTTGTTTTGCATCAGTGTTAAATATTGAGATGTGTTTGAAGGATCATTATATCATAACTGTGCAGTATTAGCATTGAATAAAAGCTATTTAGATTAAAAGAAACACTTTACTTTCAAATGAATTATGAAGAGAAAATAGTAAAACCAATTATGAGATGCTAATCAAGCATAATTAAGAGAATCTCCCTACCGGATATCTACTCCCTCAGTCAATTCTAATGAGGTTTTATCCTCCCACAATTCCTTTATGTCTCTAAGTAAGAGATGAGGTAACATGAAAATAGCAAAAATTTTCTTATGGTCAGAGACCCTCAAGAACCAGCAATTTTTTTCCTTGTTTTTCTATTCATCACTATTATTTTGCCAAACACTAAATAATAATGATAATTTTAAAAAAAATCTTTGAAACAGCCTTTTGAAAGTCTATTACAATGAACTAGAGATAAAAATACTGAATATATTTAATTTTTAAATAAAATTTCAATGGGAGATTTAAGCATAATTTATCAAAATGATGGACTACTATGTAGATATCAGTTTGCAAATTAGTGGTAAATGATGCAAAATAGTGGTCATAAAATAATTATAGCCAAAAAAGCAACTTCTAAAACTCTAATACAGTATTAAAAGCCAGATGTCTTTTGTATATCTAAATAAATATACTACAAAATGTTACCAGGGATTATTTCTGAGTACTGCTATTAAAAGTGATTTTTTGGGGGGGCCGGGGATTTAGCTCAGTGGCATGGTACCTGCCTCGTAAGTGCAAGGTCCTGAGTTTGATCCGCAGTATAAAAAAAAAAAAAGTGCTTTTTTTTCTTTCTTTGTGCTCTTCAGTATTTTCCAAATATTTTAAAATATGGCAGATAGGGGTGCTTTTGACTCTAGTGACAACACAATTAGTAGTAGCTTAGAAAATTTTAGTGTATGTTGTTATATCATCATCATTATTACAGGATATCCTGAACGAGCAGCTGTTGGCATTGTTTTAGCTATTTAATAATTCTCTTTCTTCCTGATTTTCTGAGGCTTAGATTTATCACTGTTTCTGGACCTCCTAACTGCAAAAATCCTTGCAACACTAACAAGGATCATGCCCAATGTTCAGGTCGACAGTATTAGTCATGTCTATTCCATTCAGCATCTTTACCAAAGCCTCTTTCTGAGGACTAACTCCCAAACAATTTTTTTCCAACATTAGATGTATGATAATCCAGAACTGAATTATATGAGGCCATCCTTGCAGGGACAGACTATTATAATTGATTTCGATTCATCATAAGCCACTGCCCACATCTTATGAGTGCAGTGACATCTTGGACTTAGGATTCTAGTAGCAGGAATGAAAATGTCAAAGTGCATACTGAATAGTGTGGTAGGCGTAAAAATGCTCTAACTACTCCCAGCCCCTACTACTCATCCACCAAAATACACATCCTTCTCTTAATCTCTAAAGACTGTTAATATACAGAAGGAAAAAAAAAAAAGGTCTTCCAAGATATAGTTAGGGGTTTGAGAAAGGGAGATGATCCAGGATTTTCCAAGTGAGCCCAAATGAAATCACAGAGATCCTTATGAGAGGGAGGCAGAGTGAAGGACATATGTACACAATACGAACATTTGTCCAGGAGAGGGATGCAAAGACAGGGGCACCTTAGAAGACAGTGGCCTGGAAGACGAGCAGTGTGAGCACAAGATGACTCCCTGCAGCTACGAGAGGCCAGGAACACAACCTTGAGATTCTGCCTAAAAGTTGTGGCCCTGCCAGCAAAAATTTTGGCCCAGTGATAATCATTTTGGACTTGTGTGCTCCAGAACCGCGAGCAAATTCCTTTTGGTTTAAGCCACCCAGTTTGTAGTAATTTGTTATAGCAGCCAAAGGAGTCTTATACTAGTAAGAAAGTAACACTTTAGAACTCACACAACCTTGAGTATATTTACATAAATATCTCTGAGAGCAATATAATACCATATAAATATTAAAGTGCATGTAGTATGTATTATATAACTATTGCTTTTAAAGTAATATTTTGTTACTTTTAGAAGATTATTTTGAAACTTAATTTATCAAATAATGAAGAGCCCTTTCCATATTTTTATACCAACAGAATAGTATACAGTAGATCTTCACGTTACAATTGGCCTGACATACAACTTGGGTTAATTAGGTTCATGGAAGGTCCATCTGCCTCTTGTTATCTACAGCATGTACCCAGGTAACCATCCAGATCTCAGTTGTATTGACTTACAATCAACCTGAGTTACAACCTGCCCTCAGGAACCAATTGAGTTCGTAAGTCAAGGGTCCACTGTATTTTTCATCAAGGTGCTTCTTCACATTTGAACGGGTCTTCCTGTAATTCACACGCATCCATTGCCAATTTCCACTGACTTCTGTAGAAACTACCCAAAGGTTTCTAAGAGTAGATTTGGCTAGATTGGAAATTTTTCCAAAATACCACTCGCTCTTGATTTAGCAACTTTTTCCCATTCAATGACAACCTTGAAGTCAGAAAAACAAACATTTCAAGTAGAAACAAATAGACTCATGCTAAGTCCATATAATTGGGGTAACTGTTTAAGGAATACATCAAGGAAATGGAAAAAGGATCCTGCTCTCAATTTTCCTTCAGAAGCAAGGTTAAAATGCTAATACTATCTCTCATCTGCCATGGAAAATAAGTGAGTGAGGCCAGAATACCTGTTTTCCCTTCAAAGTCAGTGATTAAATTTTTCCTTTTATCCCTGCCGAACTCCACATGACACAGGCTGTTTTCAGGCTGCGATCTCTCTTTTATCAAAGTCAGCCCTGGCTGGCAAGACCACTGGCTCCCCATAATTACCTTAAGCTCACTCGCTATTGCTGATTCAAAGGACCTCTGTCTTGGTAAAAGAAGACATTTCTTCACTTTGGCCATGTGAAGTAAGCTCCCAACTCTAAATGACTTATTCACAGAAGACAAACACGTCTAGATCGATTCAAAGCACTGCTCTCTCTTGGTTGGCCCAGCGGAACTCTATTCCCAAGGTACGATAGGAAAATAGCCTGCAGTTGACCACAGAGAAATGACCAGATACATCTCAAAGCCAGCCAGGTGCAAAGCCGCAAAATTGTTCCTCTGAAACTCTCATTTAAATAAACACAGGAAGACAATTCATATTTTTCATGTATGAATCAGGTATTCAGTCTTGAGACTTGAGACCCACTCTTGAGGAGAGTATGCTCTCTGCCTGATACTTGTCATGATTCTCTATTCATTCTCTTAGATGCTCCCCACCGCTCTGATTCATGACCCCAACACAGGCACCTAAAAATGGATTTTCAAGTTGTGAGATTTTTAAAAAAATAACAAGTAGCTCAGTAGTCAAGACACACAGATTAATTACTGAGCTGTACAGATTAATAATTCTTGAGCTTGGAGTCTTTGGACATGCAGGTTTTTCTTGTTTGATTGTCCTGTGCATCTGGTATTGCCGGCCACTTCCCTTTGTCTTGAAACTTTACCCTCTTTTCAAATCTGGGTGCTTCTCCTCTTTCTTATTCTTGTCCTGCAGGCTAGTAAATAGGAAAGTCTTTGCCTTTTCCTTTCTGTCCTCACTCTCTCTTCTCTCTTACCTTTTCCTCCATTACTATCTGTTCCTCTCTTCTTGTCCTACCTTCCCTATTCTGTTTCTTATCCCAATTTTCCATATAATTTTATTTCCTTCTACACGAGGCCCTCTATACGGTGATTATTATACTACTGCTTTCTGTAAAAGAAAGGGGCTGGGGATTTAGCTCAGTGGTTCCACAGCATGCCTCGAAAGCGCAAGGACTCGAGATTGATCCGCAGTACCTAAATAAATAAATACAAAGGAAATATATCACAACTGTATAATCAAAGCTAAAATATGCACGGAGGGATGTGTTACCCACACGTAAAGGTCCTAATTAGGGCAAGAAACAGCGGAAAGAGCTTTGGAAAGTTATGCATTGCTCCTTTTTCCTAAATCAGAACTGCAGAAATATTCCAGGCAACACTGCTTCTGAAAGGTGGTCCTGGAGATGGGGTTTGTCTTGGTTACTTTCTCCTTGCTGGGACACAATTATAGGAGGATAGGTTTACTTTAATTTCTTTTTTTAAACTCACTGGTACATAGCAGGTATACAACACAGTCACATTCATCATTGGGATCTTGTACCTATACATGACTTACCAGCTTCTTATTTTTTCCCGTTCTCCAGCCCACCCCTCAGCCCCTCCAGCCTTTCCTGTTTATAAAGACATTGTTTCCATGTTTTTCCTTTTCACAATTTTTTCTTTTCCCTTTTTACCTTTCCCCTACCGCTCCCACTTCCTCTACTCTTTTAGACTTTTCTTCCTATTACACAATATCAATTATACATTTTATTTGTACTTTTACTTTTTCACACCAGAGAAACTATTTGGTATTTACACACATGTAGCTTATTTATTTCACTTAAGTGTAGGGCCTCAGTGTGCACCGACTTAGCTATAAATCTCTAGTTTCTCATTCCTTATGGCTGAGTAGTACTCCATTTTATAACCAAAACCACATCTTCTTTATGCAGTCTCCAGTTGATGGGCAAATGGGCTGTTTCCAGGTTTTAGCTATTACAAACTGAGCCGCTGTAACCATGGGTGAGCGTATATCACTGTGGTATGATCCTTGAATTCCTTTGGAAAGACACCCAGCAAGGAAACAGCTGGGTCAAATATTTCAGCTGGCTGGCACTATGGCAGGGCGGCATGCAGAGGAGAAACGGCTAACGGTAGGGCAGGCAGGAAGCAGAGCACGATCACAGGAGGAGGAGATGACTCTTCCAAGCCATGCTTCCAGTTACCTACCTTGGCCAACCAGGATTGCTTCCCAACGTCACATTTAGCTACGAAGTCATCACGAACTAATCCACTGATGAATATCACACCCCAGGAACAAATCGTCTTCCTAAAGCCCCACTTCTGAATGCATGAGGCTTGTGGGATGATACTTAGATCTAAACCATAAGAGACCAAAATATCACAGCCAAATTCATTTGTCTCTCTTCCTTCCATGAATTTAAATGAGCACAGCATTATGAAGATTGAAAAATTTTAGAGGAGATAAACTTATCTGTAGTTGACCTAACATTATACAAACTTGTTTGACCCTGTGACTTTATCCAATATTCAAGAGCATTCCTTGGACCAACTGTGCGACCATCTAACTCTTGTCTGCTTTTGGCATCAGACTGCTGCAGTACACTATAAACTGCCACTAGAGTTAGCCACTGAAAGCACAAATCACACCTTACAATTCCTGTGTGCTAGACTGTGTGGCAGGAAATCGCTCACACTCCTCAGTAGAACAAAGAAGAATTTCAGGAATTCTTTCCTCAGTTTCCTTTTGCTTCTACCTCTTCTTTGTCCCACTAATTTCCTTTGGACCTAGTATGTGGTGATACTAATTCACTTAAAATCTTGAATATACTCTCTATATGAGTCAACTTTTTATTACTGTAAGAAAATACATACATTGAAAGAGAAAAGGTTTATTTCGATAACAGTGTCAGAGGGTTGATTGGCCCTGCTATTTACTGCCCCTGGTGAAGCAGTAAATCACAGTGGGAGCAGGGGACAGACACAGCTCATCTCATGGCAATCAGGAAGCAAAAGCAGAGGAAGAAGAAAGGCTGGGGTTCAGTTTCCCCTCAAGGGCACATTCCCAATGTCCTAAATTCCTTCCACAAGGCACACCCCTCTGAAGGGCTCCTCCAGCCTCTCATAGCAGAACAGATTGAGGACGAAGCATTTGACACAGTGAACTTTGCTGGATGCTGAAGATCTAAACTCTATCATCTACTCACTATCACATCTCTCCCTTTTCTATGCCTGGTATCTCTTGCATCTTTTCTTTGCATAGATGATATACATGCTCTTTTCTTAAACATTTGTCTTGGTGACTTTCCTTTTTAACAAAGTGAGTTAAGGGTTTCCCAGGATGTGCTTTCATACCTCTTGTTTCTTTCTTTATTTTTCTTAGTACAATTTGCAATACAACGTGTTTACACACCTCATCTGGAGCGGGTCTGTTTGTAACACATCTTCATTCCTTTTTTCATCCCTTTTCACTCTCCCTTTCCTGCCCTCCATCTCTTTATCCTCTTCCCATTTAAAAAAATATCGAGCTCTGTACTTCCTACTGTCTATCCTTTATTTTGTTTTTTATTTATAATTGGGGTTTCTTATATAAGGGAAGCTATGCAATATTTTTTTCAGCTTTAATTGAGTTTATTGGTACATTTTAGGGATACAGTACAGTTACATTCATCATTGGGATCTTGTACCTTTACATGACAGGTCTTGATTCTCAGTTTTCCCCCTTGTCCCTGCCCTCCCTTCACCCCCTCCTCCCCTCCCCATTTACAAACACTTTCTTTCCATCTTTTCATTATCTCACATTTTTTCTTTTCCCTTATTACCCTTCCCCTACCCATCCCACCTTCCCTACACCTTTAGCCCCTTTCTTCCCATTTCACAATGTCAGTAATCTCATTAGGATCTTATGTACTATTACAGTTTATTCACACTCGAGAAACTATTCGGTATTTACACATGTGTGCCTTATTTATTTCACTTAGGAGTATATCCTCAATATGTATCCATTTTCCTATGAATGGATCTATTTTCTCATTCTTTATGGCTGAGTAATATTCCATTTTATAGAAAAAACACATCTTCTTTATCCAGTTTCCAACGGATGGGCAAATGGGCTGTTTCCAAGTTTTAGCTATTACAAACTGTGCTGCTATAAACATGGGTGTGCATACATCACTGTGATTCACCATGCACTAAATTAAAATCCAAGTGGATTAAAGATCTAAAAAAATATTAAAACAGAAACACTAAACTTGCTGGAAGATAAGTTAGGCAGAACTCTGGAAGACATTTGCATAGGAAAAGACTTTATGAACAAATCCTCAGTAGCAGGGGAACTAGCAGAAAGAATCAACAACTGGGATCTCATCTTATTAAAAAGCTTCTGCACTTCAAAAATACCATCAACAGAACTAAGAGACAACCTACAATGTGGGAAGAAATTTGTACCAGCTGCTCCTCAGAAAAAGGACTATTATCTAGAATATATAAAGAACTCAAAACAATCATCTCCCCCAAATATAAAGACCCGATTCAAAAATGGGCATCTGAAATGAACAGACATTTCTCAGACAAAGAAGTAAAAGCAGCAAGCAAATATATGAAAAAATGTTCCACATCACTGGTCATTCAAGAGACGCAGATGAAAACAACACTGAGATTCCACCTCATCCCACAAAGAATGGCTGCTATCAAGAAATCAAACAATAACAAATGTTGGAGGGGCTGTGCAGAGAAAGGAACCCTTCTCCATTGTTGGTGGGAGTGCAGACTGGTGCAACCACTATGGAAATCAATATGAAGATACCTCAAAGAACTGGGATTAGAGGATCCATTTGACCCAGCCATCCCTCTGCTGGGTATCTTTCCAAACTATGCAATATTTAAGCTTCTATGTTTGGTTTATTTTCTATAACACCATTGTCTCAAGGTGTGTTCATTTTCCTTCAAATAACTCAAGTTTACCTTTCTTTCTGGCAGAGTAGTACTTCATTGTATATAAATATGACATTTTCTTTATCCATTCATTTGTGGATAGACATGTAGGCTGCTTCTAAGATTTAGCTATTATTAATTGTGCTGCTATAAACATGGGTATGAACGTATCACTGTAACATCATGTCTTTAATTCTTTTGTGAAGGTACTTAGCAGAAGGAATAGCTAGATCCAATTAAATTTCTATTTTGAAATGTTTGAGTAATTTCCACACTGATTTCCACAGTGGTTACATGAATTCACACTCCTACCGACAGTCCCCTGAAGCGTCACCTGCTTTGTTATTATTTTATTTCTTGATGACGACTATTTTTCCTAGGTTAAAATGGAATCTCGATATTGTTTTAATTGACATTTCTCTAATAGTCAGTGATGATGAACATTTCTTCATGTATTTAATGGCCATTTGTATATCACATAAGTATGCATTCATTTCCCTTGACCATTCAGTTATTGGGTCTTTTATGTTTGAAGGGTCCACTTTTTTTTTGTTATTTACATTTTCCGAACATTAGTCCTCTGTCTGATGAATAGCTGGCAGAAGTTCTTCCCCATTACCGGTACAAAAATATGAATCCTACCTAATCTATTACACCTAATAAATTCTGAGCCTCTAAAACTGCATGATCTAACAATTTCAGATTATCCACAGTGTGATTTTTTTAAACATATGCATTTTTTCTAATCCAAATTGAGATATGCTTTAAGCACAAAATACAGACTGATTCTGCAAACTGAGGGAAAAACAAGAATGAAACATATAGGACCGGGGATTTAGTTCACTGGTTCCGCCACCTGCCTCACAAGGGCAAGCTCCTGAGTCTGATCTCCAGTACAAGAAAAAAAAAAAAAAAAAGGAATGAAACATATATTATCAATAATTTTAATATTGACTATATGTTCAAATGACAATATGTTTCAATATTAAGCATGCCTAGCTAATTTTTACTTTTTATGCAACTATTAGAAAATTTTTATACTGCATCTGCATTCAAATTTTTGGATATTATGTTTCTATTGGACAATGTTTTTGGAGAAGGCTGGTACCCTCTACCTTATCAGAGCCCCGAGCAGCTATCATTTATAATTGATACTCAGCAAATGTTTCCTAAATGAATAAATAAGTTAGCAGCAGCTTTTAAACATTGTTTTTATAAATTTTTTTGCATTGTTTTATAAAATGTTAGCCTGCCATGAGTCTCAGAAAAAAATCTTCCAAATGCATAATGTCAACATTTGGTGGCTCTGAATGGTGTCATTCAACATAGAAGCAACACTCCTCTTTAGATCAGGAAGGAAGGAACGTTCCAGGATAATATTGGCCCTCATGAACAAATTCTATACTTAAGCTGCACTGTTAGGATGCACATAAAACCACTTGACACCCTCTATAACTTGTCACGGAATGAAGGCTACTCGGCCTGGATGAGGGCAGAAGGGCATCTTGGTTGTGAGGCTGCCCCAGCTGTCTGTCACTTTCAGCCTTGGAAATTTCTTTCGTGAATCACTGCAAGAGCACAGTCCTTGACAGAAATGCAGGGGAGACTCTGGCCCATGAATGGACAGAAAATCAAATCCTCCTGAGATTTTTGTCTTTGCTGAAACTCTGTGTGTGACCTTAGATGACTATGTAATAGGATGTGTCAGGATTAAAGAAAAGATTCAGAAAGTGTCTTTATACACTTAACAGGAAGAACTCAATGCTGAGGACGATCTTCTGAAATATTTTACACCATATACAAATTGCTTTATCAATGCATATGATAAGGCGTTCCTTTTCTTCAGCTAAAAATTGAAATGGTTATTTCATCTGCAAATTTAACAGAAGGAAAAATATTCTTATGCACTATCTACGCTGATCTTAGCTATTCTCCAAGTACTTTAAATTTTTATTAAAGGTTTGTATGCTTTTTCCAGTTAATGTGGAAAGCAAAAAAGATAAATTATTAACAAATGATTTATAAATGAAGTTATTCTATTTGTTTTAAGCTTCATTCTCTTATTTCTCTTTTACATGCTTTATGATAACCCACTCGTACAATATTTTTATTAAAAAGTGAAATACTGGTTTATTTCCTTGACTAAACAAGAAAGTTTCCAGGATTTGGGTGATCATCTGTGGATAACCAAAGGTTGCTACTGTAATGACTGTAAAAATCATGGCCGAACCAAAGCTGATATGGAACATAGCAAGAGGGATGAATCCTCAAGAAAAATTAAATTTCTCAAAGACTGGTGTTATGTTGTGAAATATGTAGTCCTTGTCCATTTTGTGACGTACGTTGCACAACAGCCTCAGAATCCCCAGTGTTCTGCTTCTTTCTGGGCTAGCGAGGTGACTGTTGACTGCCAATACCTACTTAGCTTCAGCATGGCAGCTGGTCAACAGATAGACCGAACTAGAAGGAAAGTTTGGGACTTTTAGTCCCAACTCAGCCTTTGAGGCCGCAAAAGGAGCCCAAGATGAAGTTCATCACCAATGGACAAAGATTTAAACAATCATTCCCGGGTGATGAACACCCAAAAGGACGGGATTCTGAGAGCTTGAAAGCTGCATGAAGGGCAGTTCCTGAGGTCTGTGGACCCAGAGAGAACATGGAAGATCTGAGTCCCTTCCCCGTTTCCTAGCCCTCTTCCTGTGTTCATTCCTATAAGTACCACATCCTCCATAATAGATAGACAAACGTAAGCAGCGTGCTTTCCTGAGCTTTTTGGGCTACTCTGGCAAATTAATCAAAACCAAGAAGGAGTTGTGGGAACTTGGGTCTATAGCCAGTTGGCCAGAAGCACAGGTCATAACATGGGATTTGCAATCAGCATTTGAAGTGTGTGTGTGTGTGTGTGTGTGCGTGCGTGTATGCGTGTGTGCGCGCACACACACGCGCGCATCCAGGTAGACAGCATCAAAACTGAATTGGATTAAAGAACATCCAGCAGGTATCCTCTAGAGAACTGATTCACTGATTACTGCTGGAGAGAAATTCCCACATACATCTTGGTGATCAGAAGTCACAGAGATAGGTGGTGTTGATTTTTGTGAGACAGAACTCAAAAAGCCTCTTTTGTGTTTTTCTTCCATTATCAGAGTTGGCCCATTAGAAAAGAGATATATACTCAAAACATCAATACTATGCAAACTAACAAATTAGGTTAGAATTGATATTGTCATACTTCTTCTAAATTATAATCATGTAAATGTAGAGAGAAACAAAGAAAACAAAAAATCCTATGGTGATTTGCTTTGTACATGAGATTGTTCTATAAAGGATAGCTGGAGTGCAACAAAATTCCTATTATTTTCCTAGATGTGTTTTAATAATGTAGTTATAATTATAGATTTATATACAAAAGAAACGATTACATGGATATTATATTATATATTTTTCTAATGGCTGCTACACTAAAGCATTACAAATGTGCATATTTGAAACAAAATACACTTATGACTTTAGTCATGGAGACCGAAGTTAGAAATCAGCACACTGAGCTGACACCACTGGGTCTGCTTTCTCTAGGTGTCCTTTGGGTATCTGCCCTTGGCCTGTCCAGTCTCTGTGGCCTGTTAGAAAGGGATCTGTGGCCACATAAACAGCACTCCAGTCTCTCCACATGGCCTCCCTCATCCTTCTGTGAATTCTCCTCCCTTTCTCATAGAAGACACTTAGGATCCCATTGAGGCTCTACGCTCATCATCCAGAATAATCCCCCTCTGAATCTTTAAATTAATCATATCTTTGAAGGCCATTTTCCTTAGGCTAAAGGAACATTTATAAGTTCTAAGGAATCAGAACCAATATATTTAAGTGGTCATTATTCAGATTACTACAGACCTTGGATATATCTTTTTTCACCTTGTGAAACCCTGAGACAATCTCCTTGTTGATAGTGAAGAGAGTTTGTTTTTATATGTAAGAGACATCTGGAATTTGAATGTCTTGTAAAAAATTTTAACATCATTTTGAATTTTGAATGCCTTTGTAATCATGGGCAATCAGCAGATATTCTAAGCATGCAGTACCTGTGAAACACAGTTAACACTGCATAATTTCTAAAAAAATCCATATTTTCAAAATGGATGTATATAGAGGTCATACTCTTAAGTGAAATAAATAGGGCACCCATGTGTAAATACTGAATAGTATCTCTGGTGTGAAAAACTAAAAGTTTAAATGAGGTTCAAGTAGTATAATTGATAATGTGAAATAGGAAGAAAAGGGCCAAAGGAGTAGGGGAAGTGGGAGCGGTAGGGGAAAGGAAAACGTGAGAAGAGGGAAAAATGGAAACAAAGTAGCGAAGGGTGGATAGGGTGAAGGGAAGGCAGGGGAACGAAAAAAATAAGAGCCAAAATACATCACGTAAAGGTACAAGATCCCAATGATGAATGTGACTGTACTGTACACCTAAAAAGTGCCAACAAACTCAATGAAAAAATATCCATATATTCAAGAAAGTTAGAATCCTGATTTGAATAGCCAATAGCCTAAGGTTCTAAAAGGAACTACCTGCTAATATAACTATGAGAAATAGGATTTTGATAAAACATAAACATATTTTATTTTTTCCTGATCATGAGCACAAGCCTTCAATTTAAAGCTAACAACAGCAGTATTCCTCAACAACACATATTATATTTTGTAGATATATTACGAAAATACAATCTGAAAGGACATATTTCACAGGAAGCATTTGTTAAATGGTCCAAGTACACAATTCCGTAGGAAATAACAGACATTGAAAGGAACTTCTGCTTAATCAATATCTGTCTAAGGTTGTGGCTGGAGCTTAGAATTCATTTACGTATTTACGGACCTATCATTTATTAGTTGTCTTTGCCAAGGCAGCACTGACCTAATCACCAGGCCCTTGAGAGGCTTGGAGATGAAGGTTAGGGACTGCCATATAAGGAATGCACCTGCGCCAGGACAGGGGATCAGGCACCAGTAGGCATCATGGAAGGAGAAAGTCTGAGTCTTGGGACCTGGGGTGATTTCTGTGAAGAGATGCTTCAAGTGGAGATCCTGAAGACCAGCAGGGATGATTCAAGTAAGGAATCTAATGAGGAGGACTTCAGCCAAGAGTTTGACTTGAAGAATTTCAGCATTGCAAAATCCTGGAACGGGTGAACACCCGTTATTAGAACTTGGACAAATTTAAAAGTAGCTGAAAGTCAGTGGAGAAAGGCTGCTTGGGTAAGAGATCAATCTGAAGAAAAGAAGAGCCTCTTTCATGACATTCTTGTGAAAGAGAAAGGATGTGCTCCATCTGAATGAGGTTCTTATTTTCTGTTGGAGGAAAAAAGGCTTTAAGGGCAAGATCCAGAAGCATAACAATGAATTAGGCAACCAAATGAGTTATCCAGGAGAGGGAGGAAGGTGAAGACACAACATGTGCACAGAGATTCTTGCGTTAGAAGACTGAAATGAGCAGGTTTTGAAGACTTGGCCGCTATTAGACGTGGTAGGAGTTGGTGAGGAGAGAGAAATTAAAAATGACTGCAAGATTTCAGATTTGGTGGAAGTTCAGTCCACAGAAACCGGGAAAAAGAGAACAGTGGGAATAAGGGAGAGAGTACAGTATGCAATTCAGCCTTTGAGGTTCCAATGGGACCTTAGCACAGAGAAACTGAAATTACAAATACACGTCTGAATTCCCAGGGAGAGCCAGGCTGGATATACCCACATACTGATCGTGAAAAAGTTGGTCCAACACACAAAAAGCTGCATTCATTACATGTGTAAAATGTTTGGTCCCTATTACTTGTAAACATTGTGTCTGAAATTTTATCTGTTAAGCATTTGGCTGGACAGTGTGAGGAAATATCTTCATATTAGAGTTGTGAAAACAGCATACTCTAATTAACGATACCATTAGTACTGTTTGAAAGTGTTCATTTTAAATAATATTATCCAGTGGAAACATTTCCTTTTTAGGATATATTTTCTTTTTTTTCCCTCACTGAGTTTATTGGTACATTTTAGGTATACAGTACAGTTACATTCATCATTGGGATCTTGTACCTTTACATGACTGGTCTTGGTTGTCATTTTTCCCCCTTATCCCTGCCCTCCCTTCACCCCCTCCTCCCTTCCCTATTTACAAATACTTTATTTCTATTTTTTCCTTTTCTCATTCTTTTTCTTTTCCCTTATTTCCTTTCCACTACCCTTCCCACTTCCCCTATATCTTTAGCCCTTTTCTTCCTATTTCACATTGTCATTTATATCATTGCGATCTTATGTACCATTATAGATTTTCACACCAGAGAAACTATTCGGTATTTATACATGTGTGACTTATTTATTTCACTTAGGAGTATATAGGTTATATTTTCTGAAGGAACTTTTTTGGGGCTTTCCATAAGATTGCCAAGTAATGGCAATTTACATAAAAGCCATAGTTTTTTTTTTTATTTTGTACTAGGGATTGAACTTGGGTTCTTGCACTTGCAAAGCAGGCGGCAGCAGCACCACTGAACTAAATCCCTGGTCCCCAAAGCCATAGTTTTTAAAGTGCAACTTGTATACAATGTTTATGGAATATTCAATTGTATTATGCACAATAAAAATGTACAACTTTGGAGTTTCAGCACCTTTCTCTAACTGTTTTTCTATCTTGCTAATGAATCTTTTCAATGCAGGTATTAACTGTACTAAAAATAATACATTCACATACCACAAAATAAGCATGGGTGAACAAGGAGGAAAAATGTATTTCGAGGAGAAAGTAAGATTAAACATATGCACCTCACTGCCTACAGGGTATGGAAGACCTGCACAGATCATTTCCCTCTCAATTTGTGTTTCCTTTAATTCATTCACTGTGCTCACCATCAGAGACCTCTTGCTTGGATTTCATAACCTTCTGTTGTTACTTCACGTTTTGCCTCAAACCCCTAAGGGACATCAGTTTTGCTTTTTTATTTTCTTTTTTGTTTTTGTGTGAAAAATAGTTCTGATACAGGATTTTGGTAGGAATTATGTTTAGACTTTTAAAAATATAACTTGGTATTCCAGAACACATATGTATATTTCCCTGTCTACCATTTAATTCTGTTGCCTTCCAAGGAGTGGCACAGACTTGGAACACGGAGCCACCACTGAACCACTGAACTTCTGTGGGCACCACGCACCCAGCACTTAGGACAGCTGGTTTACCAAGTGGTGAGGGCCAGCTCCATTTGTGGTGAGCCAACCGCTAGGCACTCCTAGTGCCCCTGGCAATGCTACTAAACAAGTCCCATGGTTTACCAGGATGTCCGAGTCTGGGCCATTACAGGCTTTCTTTATTTACTTGCTCTGCAAAAAAGACAAAAATGGACATAGAACCCCATGTCCATTTTCATCTTTATCAGTCAAGATGGATTCTGTGTTAAAACACGCAGGGAGCTATCACTAAACAGTGACAGTGCTATTTATCTCGTACCAGTTTATTATTCTTTTGTGGACTCTATTTTACCCTCAATTACCTATCATCTAGTAAAAGCTCTGTCAGGGAAGCATCCCCTCTCTTGATCCTCTCCTTTCTAGTTTTCCACCCGGGCCCAATTTCAGCGCCATGGTTTTAAACCAAACCAGTGAAATAATGACAGGTCCCTGCTTTCCATCCCCCCTAGAATATCAACATTCATGAGCGTAGTATGTTTTCCGACACAATGCCATCGCTCCCCTAGCTCACGGGCTGCATACAGTTGAAGGCTGAGGACTGTGACGTAGTGTCCCTAACTTGTCTTTGTGGACTATGCTCTCAATTAATCTCTCCTTGGGTCTTACGGATATGTCACTGGGAAGCTCATCATTCTCCAAATTGCCTTAAAGAGCTTACCTGTGCTTCTGCTTCCTCCACCTCATTCCCTTTGCCATCAGTCTACTAAAATCCTACACTTGTTTCAAGATCCAAGGCAAACGCTGCTTTCTCCATAAACTCATTGGTGACTCATACAAGGGAAGCTGATTTTTTGGGGAGGCCAGGGCTTCAAAAGCCTCTGCTAATAGATTTATAATGCACACACACACACACACACACACACACACACACATTTTTAACTGAACAGCAGTCCTTGGAATTATACAAATTTAACGGTCCGTATTTTGACTATCTTGGTGAGTCTGACAATCTACGATCTATCTTGAGTTTTATTAAAGCACAAATGAAATCAACTACTGAGGTAAGAATGCGTTTCACAATAATTGTGAGCCCCCTGTACCCAGCTTACAAGAAACTATGCTAGATATTAGCCAAAAGGCCAAGAAGCGATTACCGGAAACTATGTGCTTTACAAAAGTTAAATATAATTTTGCAGAAAATTAATATGCTGCAGAAATATCCCTGTATTGTAAAGTAGATACTTGTATTTAACACATGTAACATAGCAAAGGTAATTAATTTTATTAAGTATTTAGTATTTACCAAGTAATGCTGTATAAGGTTTATGTCTAGTATCATTTAATTCTCACAACACTTTTTAAAGTCAGTGTTATTAACATAGTCAATTTACAGATAAGAAAACTAAGGAAAAGAAGACACAAAGCTGGGAATAGCAGAGGCAAGATCTAAGCCACAACTCACACCCATTACCCATATACTCTGCTGCCTAGCAGTTGGTAAATAAAACTCGCTATGATAGCTCCTATTTATAATTTTACACTATCTGGCCTGAGAATAAAGATCATGCCCTATTGTTTGTTGTAACCTGAGTCTAAGCCTTGTTCCTCATAAATAGAGGAGCAAATAGTAGTAACCTCAGAGTTAGAGCCTTTTACTAAAATGTTGAACTGCAATCATTCTTTTCAAACCGCACCCCTACAAAATCTTATTCACTAATTTTGCTTTTCCTAAATACACAGCTGAAAATTCTCAATTGCCTTGGACAGTGTCACTAAAAGTAGTTTAATAAATATTGGGAATGTTCAGCTCCATCAGTGTTGCTACACAAAATAAGCACTGGCACAGAAATTGGAGCATTAGGAGACACCCCGACTCTAAATCTTAGGGAGCATTTGTCAGACACAGAGTTAAAGTAGATTTGAAGCAACTCTAGGCCACTTTGGTCCCCAGGCCTGTGAAGCATTTGAATTTTTACTCTTTGGCCCCTGGATGTTCAGATAATTTTGGTTTTAAGAAAAAAGGGAATAATGATCCGCTCAGCCTGTTCTGTACAGATTTATACCTTCCATTTCTATCCCTCCGTACAAGCTGAAATGCATCTCATTAGCATTAAAGTTGAGGCAGGAAGAAAGTGCTGTGCCCAAATGCTATAGCCAAGGTGCCCTTGATTAAAAAGCTGGGAAAGCTCAAGGTTATTTTGCAATAGTAGGGAAACCATTAATACAAAGACTCTAATGAAAGAAACCTGGGACATGGAAACCACAACCCAATAACAGAAATGTTTCTAAACATAGCCTAGTGACTTTTCCTTGAAAATAAACTGCAAATCTATTGCCCCTGGTTTTAAATTATCTACTTCATTAGGTTAAGAAATTATTTTTTCATTGCTAGCAAGTGGCTCTTCGTCAGGGATAGTGTTTCCAACTGCCAAAATGTCACAGTTTAAATACTTAAAGTGCATCTACTGAAGAAAGAAAACTAACTTAAGAAGCTTCTAGGAGCACTACAACCATGGAGGGTTTTACATGTAGCTCCACAAATATCTCAGTGGACAGCATCAATGTTTATTGGCTTGGCTTCGTCTCAGTGTAAGGCAAATGGAATGAAAATGAAGAATTGTGTTTTCCTACATGAGAATGGACAATTTGTCATCTTTCATTTTAAATTACTCAGCCAGCCCAACATTTTTGGAATCACTAAATTATTTTAAATATTCTGAGATTTATATGTAGAGCCTCAGTGAGTATCTTTGAGCTGAGCAGGCACCACGGAGAGCTCCTCAAGTTTGAGTATGCGGAATTGGGCTGAGTTTGCAAACCTAAAATGATAGCCAGACAAAACTGTGCGGTTCCAGCTGGCTTTTGTGGACCAGCCTTTTCTGCTCTAAAGTAAAGCCAATTTGATTTCCATAGGATTGATGAGACACACATTAAAAATGACAACCTAAAGTGAACTTTAAAATCAATGATATTTTTGACCTATTTTCCCTTATTTTTGCCTGTTCAATAGGAGGGGTGCATAGGGAATGCCTTACTAATTATGAATTCACCTTTTGTCCTTTAAAATTTAGAAGAATATTTCCTATACATTTTTTTGTCTTACATTCAGGATCCATAAGGCTCTGTTTAGAAGGCTTTAATCTCAGAAAGAACACTGCCCTTAATGAGTGGCATGGTTGTTATTTAGACGGGAGTTCATTTCAATTTTCTGAAGATACCTGGCTCTGATTCAATGGAGGGCTGATGTTTTAAGGACCAACATTAAGAGAATAGGTAATTAAATAAACAACATTAAGAGAATGTGTAATTATAATAAGGTCGATATGAGATATGCTATTTTGTCAAATACTATTCTAAGGGAAAAACAATTCTCTTCTATGCACTTTTAAGAATGAGACGTGATATAATGTGAATCTCAAGAGGCCACACAGAATTCTGCATCTGTACCAAGCTGAGAAGGGCCTGAAAAGAGCCGTTGCATTGGGCAAAATGCCAAACAAACAAGCAAAACTTCATCATGCTCTTATCTTCTAAAGACACCAACATAATAAAATAGAATGGGGCATAGATTAAACACTTTAGAGCACAGAACTGGGAGAAGTTAAGGAAAGAAAACAGGCTCTAGCTATCTTTAAATACTGTCAGGCCACAAAATAGTGAAAACAAATTATGTGTCCTCAGTGGAAAACTCTGGAAAAGTAGAAAACAGAGGTGACATTGAGCCTTGTAAGGACAATCTTATGCTCTACAGTCTAAACCTCAAACAAACCATTACGGAAAAGTAATTAGATCTTCTATTAGGGATGAACAGTGATTTTTTTTCTCTCTTTATGGTTCACAGGCAGCTGCAGTTTCATTTATGTATAAAACATCTAATTGCTTTCTCTAAGGTGTAAGCAGAAAGGGTTTTATAACTGCAGTTTTACTATGGAAAGCTCACTGCCCAAGATGCTACATAAAGGCTCTCTGTTTCTTAACGTGTGTTTTGTCCCGTTAGGCATGCACAATAAACAGGAGTATCACCTCGGGAGTTATTGAAAGCTACATTCCTGGTTGCATTGCTGGAAAGTCTAATTGAGTAGGTGTGGCAGTGCCTGGGGTGGCTCAGAGCCCCCCCCAGTACTAATTATCCACACCAGGATTCCCATTTCGGCTCACATAAAACCCCAGCAATTAATTACAAGATGAAATCCCATCTACATTTTGAAATTTGGAAACATTAGAGAACTTGTATGTTTTTTATTAATGAAACAGAATCTTAGCAGACTCGGGGTGCATTCTATGCAAATGCAGCGGAAAGCTATTTACTGCACTTGCCCTTACTCTGTCAGACCTGCTAACTGGGCCACTGACCCCTTGCCCCTCCCCTATGAAAATTTTACAGCTGCCACTGTAGGCAGGATCCAGTCCCATTTTAAAGAAACACCGCTGGTAATTCTTAGGCAGAGTTTGTTATTCATTCTAACATTTTATCAGTTTCACGGCAGCCACCTGCTAGGCATGAAATGTTGAAAAACATGGCTGCAGTTTAGTGCATGAAAATAAGATTAAAAAATGAATTGAATAGAAGCTTTAAAAAAAGTCAGTGGATAAAAGTTTGGTACCAAGCTGCTTAGAAAAATGCTACTGGAATCAACCATTGTACAAAACAACCCATCACCTGTAGAGGAAAAAAGAAATGCAGGCTTTTGTCCTTGACCTGAAATTTTTGCCATATAACAAGGCAAGACAGAAAGATGCTACTTGTACAATATTTTTAAAGCACACATTTCTCAGCGGGGATATTTTTATTTACAAACCCAGAGCAAATGTAATTCCTTACCTCTATCACCGTCTTCCTGAAATCTTTCACTAGGTGGTCCAGAACACTTCAACCCATACATTCTTCACCAACTACCAGTTAGAGCCGACCTCTCAGACCAGACTTGCTTTCTATCCAGCAGCGCATCTACTGAGGACAGCCAACAACCGTCTGTTGTCTCATGTCACTGTCGTTTTGGAAGAATTTCTTGGTTTGCCATTCATGCCTTTGGCTGGACTGCTCCGTGGCCTTCTCCGTTTCCTGGGAAGCTGCCATCTGACCATCACCTGCAGTCTCGGTGATCCAGAACGACTCTGGGGTCCACAGTAGCATCACAGAAGTATCCTCCCGCCTTCTAACCTGACCACTTGTTGTGAGGCTAACCCAGAGACCCAGCTCTGGCACCTACTCCATAGACCCATACCCCAAGTTGGGGGTGCTCAGCTGTGGACGTTGCCATTGAATATAAGGATCTCTTCATTCCAGAAGATTTGTACTTGTGGAGTTTCACTCTTGCCCAAAGTCTTGCCCTCTGGACACCCTACTTGAAAAATGTCCACACCTCATCAAAAGGAGCTCCCAGTTTTGCGTTATTTCTAATTCAATCACCATCTTCCTGAGGGACCAGTGAAGCTCTGGTGCTTCCCACTGGCCACGGTGCAAGATTCACAGTAACATTCAAGGCACTTTCATTCTCCCACTTCTCCACTGGAAATACTGAGGAATCTGTCTCTAACCTCTAGTAATTATCGTGTTAACTGAGGAGCTGCTGATTAACTGAAGGATAGGTAGATTCCTACCGTCACTGGTACACCTAAACCAATGTTACGCTTCATGTCTAGATGTCCCTGTAAAGCCTCCTCATGCCATCACAGGCAGGACCTTTGGAAGGGGAGGGATTAAAAGCGCATTATAGCCCATGCTGTTAAAGCTTGGTCAGAAGTGATGGCTCATTGCGGGTATGATCTGGAAAGTTCTCTTTCCTTCAGGCCTCTTCCTGTGATGCTCTGCTTCCTTCCTGTCTGCCTGACACACTCTGAACAGCTATTTCTTTAGCGTGCTACTGCGCCACGCCACCCTGCCCTGGAGCCAGCCAACTGTGGACTGACAGGGGAGCCTTAGCAATCTAGTTTATATTGTGTGGGCTGGGCGTTGTGTCTCAGTGAAAAAGTGGCCAAGACAACGGGACTCACAAAAGTATCCTTTTTCTGTCTTTCTTTCACTGAAGCACTTGTGAGGCCCATTTCTGGGTGGCATTCTAAGTTCCTCAGAAAAGAATTTAATTTTCTTCTTTAAAAATAGACAATTTCATAAGCAGTTTTCGCTCTCTCAAACACTGTCAGCACGATCAATTTTGAGGGATGGGGTGTAGTTTAGCACAGAGTACTTGCCTAGAATATATGAGTCCCTGGGTTGGACCCCAGTATCACCTCTCATTTGAAAATAATTTTGAAAAAAGCAAACTTCACATATTATATTCTTATTGCTCATTTTGTTTGGTAAACATATAAATAAAAATAGTAGATGAAATAGGAACATATACTAGAGAAATTTACTCCTACTGATTCTCATTAATAAGGATTTTAAACATTAATGGTATTTAAACGTGACTAGTAATATATGCATACTATAATTATTTGAAATGGACAAATGATTCTAAAAATTATATTTCTCTCCTAGTCCCAATCTCCAGCCAGCTACTGTTTCTCTTTGATGATTACTACTGCTAGTATTTTCTTGTATGTCTTTGTAGAAATTCTGCTGACACTTAGGAGCATTTATGTTTCTTCTAAATTTTTTCAGAGATACATAGTTCACATACATTTAAAAATATCTGTATATACATGTATACACACACACACACACACACACATATATATATATATAGTGTTGTCTGCCTCTTGATGTTTTCACTAAACATATATAAAGCTATTTCACCCCACTTAAAGACTACATGATAGCACATTCTTTAGGTGAACAGCATTTTATTTAAAACAAATACCCTTCCTGATTGAAATTTGGGTGACTTTTCAGTCTTTCTTACTGGACATCCTGCTATATGTTACTCACACATATGGCAAAATATCTATGTGATATACTTTTACAAGTAGGAATCTCAGTATGAATTGTACATTTTGTATTTCAGTAGATAATAATGAATTGTCATCAGCCATGCTGAGAGGTACATTCTTCATACCCTAAAATACATATCACTTCTAAACCTTGTTTTTTCAAAAAAGTTTTCAAATCACAAATGAAAAAAGTATTTCACTGTAGTTTCAGTTAGTATTCTACTTATTAGAAGTGAGGTTATATATGTTTTTTAAAATAAACTTTATTTTAGAATTAAGGTAGATGTGCAGAGAGTTAAAAAGATGGTATAGAGTCTTTCCGTGTACTCCACACAAGTTTTCTACTGCAGTGTTTCACTTTACATAGTAGTGTCTTGTCAAAATTAATGAAACAGCATGGGTCCATAATTATTAGGTGAATTGTTAACTAAATATGTCCAGCTCTCTAGTTTTGATGTAGTGCTCTTTTAGGATCCCATCCATGATGCCACATTATATGAACCGTCTTGCATGTCCCCAAAGGCTCATCTTGGCTGTAGTTGCTCACACTTCCCTTGTTGTTGATGACCAAGCAGTTTTCAGGAGCCCTCTTGGAGGATTTCATAATAGGTGTGGTTTCTCTGGCTTCTTTCAAGACTTTTCTTCCAGTTGGGAAACAGTGTGTCCAGGCACGGTTTTTGGTTGTTCATGTCCAGGTGGGTGTTCT
The DNA here is from genome assembly GCF_012274545.1 of Fukomys damarensis. NCBI lineage: Eukaryota > Metazoa > Chordata > Mammalia > Rodentia > Bathyergidae > Fukomys > Fukomys damarensis. The sequence goes on from NW_022900949.1 coordinate 23,096,137, forward strand.
CTGAGCTTTGGGTCTGGTATCTGTCAGTTATGATGAGTTCTTGGCCATTATTATTCCATATGCTGCTTCTGTTGGCTCCTCCCTTCTGATACTCCAACTACAAGTGTTTTTTATTGTTCGTGTACAGTTCTTAGATGCTCATTTAATTTTAGACTTTTTCTTTGCAATTCGATGTCATAATTCTCTCATTCTTTAGTGGCCCCTATCTTTGGGCTGTGACCCTACTAGGGGTTTCTTTAGCACAATAGTTTTTTCCTCCTGCTCTCAGTTCCCTTCCTGGTACAGCATTCATCATCCATTTGTTTGAAGTCTTAATGAAAGGCACATGCTTTTCTTTTGCCTTATGTGTCCAAAGAACACTCACAGGCAGCTCTAGTGTGAGGAATGGCTTTCCCTCAGCTGGAATAGGGCCCTCACAAAATCCTTTTGTCTGAAGATTAGACCTTTGCTTTGGAGAAGGCTCTGGGTGTCTTCCGCATTGACTACTCTTCAGCTCAGTAGCAGAGAACTTCACTGGAAGAATTTGGAAGTCCAGGGCTCAAAAATGTAAGTGTCCATCCCAGGAATTTCTTGTCATTAGGCTGTTAGGCTGGAGTATAATAAAAATTAGCTTCGCTGAAGTTAGCACCCAAGTGTTTACCAGCGTTTGGTTCCGGCAGCTTCTGCTTCAGGCAAGCAGATCTCTGCATCTCTTCAGATGTTCACGACTCTCTGGATTTTTAATATGTGGTCTGCCCATCAATTTCATTCTCTGATAAATCCAGTGAAGGTCACTGGTGCCTAGTTTGTCCCACTTTTTCCTACTTCTAGACTGAGTGATAACTTCAGATTTCCTTATCGTGAAGACTTGAAATCAGAAGTTCCTATAATTCCTTTGCAATAAATGAAATACGTCTTCATCCATTCACTGTTTAGTTATGTAATAACTCATTTCTATATATAATTTTATCAATAGTTTATTTTATAGCTTCTGGGTTTTGTATCATTCTTAGAAAAATAGTTTCAATTTCAGGATTATAAAGTTGTCAGTTTCTAGTGTTTTCTTCTAATATGTTTTTATATTACATATTTATGAAAAAATCAATTACTTTAAAATTATTTTAAAATCTAATAGGAAATAAGAAAATTTAGCATATAAGTGGCATTATGTATCAGTGGAAGAAAATGTAATGAGTACTGTGCAAATAAATGAAAAAGAAAGCAGCTTAATAAATTAAAAAGAAAGCAGCTTCCTATTTACTTCTAATATCTGTTGAAGATTGACATTTAAACTTAAATTTAAGGGCTGAGGTTACAGGTCAGTGATAAAACACCTAGAATGCGTAAGGCTCTGTTTTCACTGTTCCGCACCATAAAAACAAAGCAAAACATAAAATACACAATGTTCTTCAATGGAATATTTGGCAACAAAGGAATAGAGAAATAACCACTTAAGATATAGCTATTCCAAATCAATCACTATTTGCTCTTCTTTCCATTCTATTTTCTGTGCACTTCTAAATAAATATAGTGCAATTACAACTTTACCAATTTTATATCTTGATTATTATCATATGTATTCTTCATGTTCACTCTTGATCATATAATATTAATTTCTAGTTGTAGAATGTTCCATGAATTTTATTTTTTAAACTCAGTAGAAGTTGGGACTACTCACTGATTTCCAAATTATGTTATTGTTTTATTAGATTTTAATCTAATATACAAGAAATAGTTCCAAATTTTCTCTAACATAATCTTTATTGATATGCAGAACAGTAAAAGAACAGTAAATTTGGCTTGCAAGTATAAACTGGTGTAAAGGTTTGGGAAATAGTTATGCTTCCAAGGCTTTATAGAGAGAACTAATAAATCACCTGTAGAGACCACTACAGGAAGCAGAAGGAAGAATGAGGAGGAAGAGCACACAAAAGAGGAGAACAAAACAAGAAGAGGAGGAGGGGAGGGGGAGAAGAGGAAGAGGAGGAGGAGGAAGAGGAGGAAGAGGAGG
>NW_022900949.1:23098482-23111934 GCF_012274545.1 Fukomys damarensis
AGGAGGAGAGGAAAGAGAATAACAAGGAGAGGAACGACAGGACCAGAAGGAGAAGAGAAGGAGGGAGTAAAAGAAGAAAAAGAAAACAAATAGAAAAAAACTTTTCACAGCTCTATGACTAAAGCCTCAGAAACAGTAAATTCATAAATGATTAAGTTTTATGCTATGTATTTTTGCCTCAGTTTAAACAATTTAAATAGATTTTACTTTTTATCAGTTTTATCATTTGTTTTACAAAATCCAATTGCTCCAAATTCTCTTAATTTCCCACTGAAGTAAGGACGTTTGTCTTTTCAAGTAGCTGTGGAAATTGATAATAAACCAATTAAAATGGCTTTTTCTTTCATTTTCTTTGCCTTAAGCAGAAACCTCTCATTTGGACAATAATTCAGGCCATTTAAAGGAAAAATCTCTTAGTAGCCCTCAGGCCAGTCCAATTAGCCAAGTAATCTAACCTCATCGTAACCTCATTAGAATTACCCAGCAAAACATTTAGTCCTGTTATGGCGCAGCTACTGAGCTGTACAGATCCAACTGAGAAGACAGTTTTGAGCTACTTATATACCTACTAGTTTCCAGATCTAACAAAAGGGCATTGCAAATACAGGTGACCTTTAAGAAGAAGACACACACACACACACACACACACACACACACACACACACACCTACCTGTCTCCTAATTCAAAGGCAAAGCTGCATGCATTTACTTAACACATTATTTTGCACTGGAGGTTGGGTATCCCAAACATTTATGAGTTGATCTTTTAGCAACGAAATGAGTCCCCAATCTAGAAAAGGCGGCCAGGGCACCTGAAGAGGAGGAGAGTCAATCCCATCTCCCTTGATTTCACCCAAGGCTAATGTGATGTTTTGATGAGCAGCTGCTAAAGTTCTTGCTCTATGGAGGTTAGAACAGGATACATAATGATATATACAAATATAGTTCCTGTTACCTAGTGATAACTGGTGATAAACAACTAGATAAATGTGTCAGTAAGAGGCTGCTGCCACGGGCTACAAAAGCTGCTAAACCTTGTAAGAGCTCCAGAGAAAGTCCCAGAACATCGTCGTATCATCCCCGGTCCATGTTTAGGCGTGATCTGGAACTGTGCTGAGAAATGAATGATTTAATGACCCCATCAAAGTGGACAACCTAGGCATCTAAGTACTCCTGTATTTCCCAGTCCAGCTAGAAAATGAGCAGTTAGAGATGATAAGTTAAGCTTCTCTATATTCTTTGAGTTCCCTCTTAATGGTTTGTGGAGGAAAATCCTATTAAGTGATGTCATCTGAGCAAATGACAAACTAATTTAACAAGTAAGCATAGCTTTATAGATAAAAAGCATTACATGTAAAACATTACATTAATAGTTATTAGCATTTCCTGTGAAACATGTATCAATAACATATTAATTAATTAAATCTTCACCAAAACCCTTATTAATAGGTAATTTTATGGTGCTATTTTAGAGATATGGAAACTGAAACAGAGGAATTAGGTAATTTGCTGAAGATTACACAGCTCCGCTTGGCTTGGCTTAGGAACCCAAGCATTGTGAAGCAAGAGACTATTTTTTAGACTGCTTCTTTTTGCAAGTGAAGTTCAGTTTCTCTCTTTGGGAGGAGTTCTTTGAACCCATTATGATAGGAGCCAGGATCTAATGTCAGTCTTGTACTTTATTTTCTAGGATTGGATAGTGTTGGTGAGTCTGCCATTACATTATTACTTTTCTAACAAAACAGGCTCACTAGACTCCTTTTACTTTCCGTCAGGTGGGTTATATATCTAAGCATCTGTGTAATATTGCCATTCATTTGAATTAGGAAAGGATGCAAAGAACTTAACATTGCCAACATTTGCAGTAAAGTCTGCGTCTAGGAGAAGGAGGTGAGCAGTGCTTTCCAGAGACTCATTTTCCCAAGTGACTAAGTGACAGGTGACATTCTGAGGTTGTTAGGGGAAGGGAAAGGGACTAGCTGGGGGAATCTGCTTTACCCACAACCTCACCTTACCTGATCAATCCTTTCCCCAATCAGGACTTCCAGATCACCATTAATATCCTCCCTTGTTGATGCATAGTTGCCCTCCACCCTGCCTACACTTCTGTCTCTGCTATTTTTCTTGCTTATTCCTGTTGACTCATCTCCAGCTCCTGGGTGGTCTCTCCCTGGATCTTTTACTGCCCCAATCACCAACTGCCTTTCCCACTCTCAGCCCAAGTAAGCCAGAGCTAAAGAAATGCACGGTGTGTCTGGATACAGTGGAAACAGAGATGCCTGTAAATTTTTTTTCAGCAGGGAAAAGAAATGTAGTGATGTCATGAATCTGCTGAATCGGCTGCTGACACCAAACAGAACAGGGGAAGCGTGAATTACCCAGCGCACTGCTAAGACGAGAGCTCAGGGGTTCGGAGACTTAGCTCAGAGAGTCATTTAGATACCGCGGATCAGACACCACACAGTTTTATCTTGCTGTCTAGAAATCCTTGCGACCTGAGCTCGTTTCTTTCACTGGGTGAGCCAAACCGGAATGGATTTACTTTTCATTCACAATCTACTTCTTTAGGGTTTTCCTTTCATGCACAGATCTCCACACAGCTCCAATCCCTGCTCTCTGTTAATAATTTTAAAAGACAAAATCAATCTATTTACTTTCTCACTAGATTTAGAAAATTAACTAATGCATCAAGTTCTTCTCTATGAGGTTATACACTTGAAAGAAGATGAGGTTGGTATCTATAAATCAATCATCACAAGTAATAACGAATTCTTTTCCTCCCCCGAAAAACCTTCATTTCTCTTATTAATCAAGTCCTCTAAAAAGCATGAAATATTATTTGGACCTATAATTAAAATATTACTATTGGAAAGCCAGAACAAAAGAAGATGGAAAATTTGATAATATACTTCCTGAGAACTCAATCAAGACAATATGCATTATCTTTAAAAAAAAAAACTCCCTTAATGGGGACTTGCAGGGGAAAGCAAATAACTACTGATAAGAACATACAGGAAGAGTAGCAGTTATCCCCCCCCCTTGGGGAAGAAATGGACAAGCAGGGAGGCAGGGGAAGACAGCAATTTATTTTTTACTTTTGCCGGTTTCAATCTCAATTTAGTATTTTATATACTAAAAATTCACTACTTAATGAAAAATTTTATATTCTATTAGTTGCCATGTGGCAAATGAGGAGAGTAGATCTAACATTTTCAACATTTTTCTTATGATGCCTGCAAGCAGAAATTTGCACCGAATGGAAAAGAGGCTAAATCCACCCCACAGTCAAAGCAGGTAACATAGGTACTATATATTCCACATTAGCTTTTACGTGAATTCCCCTTCGATTTCTAATCTCACATCTATCTGCCTGCAGTTCCCACATATTTTAATTACAAATCACCATCTGCCCACACAGTTAAATTTTGGGGTGAGGATTATCAGAATTACTACATTTCTTCTCTTTCCTATTATATAAAGCAGCAAGTAACCCACCTCCCGATCCCGAATCCATCAAAGTCATGCATACCCCTGATAGATTCACATAAAAACATCATTATTTGTGGTGGCCACAGGAATTAAAACTCAAATTCTCAAACTCAGCTATACATTCTGAAGTACTTAAAAGATGACATTAGCAGCCTAACAATAAAAAAGAACCGATTAAGGTACGACTAGAAAGCAAGCAAGCGAGCATTAAGCAAACAACACATCTTAAAGACACTATTAATGAAAATATTTTTATGCACTGCATAGAGGACTAATTTTGTATTACTCAATATATGTGTATTCTCAAGTTTTTTTCCAATGGAAAGATAAGTAGATGTTTTCAGAATCTGCTATCAGTGAACCAGAAAATTAGATGGTATTTGGAATCCATTCTGTGCATTATTTGTATGGACGATTGAAGCCTTTGAATGTTAAAATGCTTAATAGGCAAAGATTTTATTTTTGTTATATATAATCTGATGTTTGGTTTTTACTCACATTTTTATGTAGAAACTTGTTTATTTATAATGAAGTATATATAAGATACAAAGATGGGCCAGAGTGAATATTGCATTTGTCTGTATTTTTACACTACATTTTGATATGAAATTGTGATTGCAGCACCAACACAAGGCATTGTCTTGAAGTAAACTTCACTTTAAACTAAATTTGTGTCACTGCGTGGGGTGAAGGACTGAGAAAGTTAGGTTTTCAGGCAGCACGGGAACTGGTAAAGCAGTGAAATAAAGGGGATCGTGGTTTAAAATGTTTATTTGCATAGCTTGTACTCACTATGAAAACACTTCCCTTGGTTATTTTACCCAGATGCAGTGGAGAAAAACTTCAAGAGAAATTTCTGGAAGCACAGTCGATATAATAGAAATCAATATATTTCTATTTAAAACTCCCAGCCCCTACCTATTTGGAATGAACTTCATTCAACTTTACTTATCTTACTTCACTTAATCAGAAGTTTCTGTTTTTCTTCCAAGTCTTCCATGGTTCATCACAAATTTAAGATCCATAACATTGATGGGTATTTGTCAGATAGTTCTGTTCCTAAGGCAGTCACAAAAGAGATCCACCAAATCTGTTGTTCAGAAGTCCTCTAAGCTTAGACTGTTTTTTAAATGATCCTTAACGGATCCTTGCAGCTGGAAAACTTTCCAACTACAATGCTAAAACAACTCAAATTAGGAGTCTTGCACTAACTCCCTCTCTCCTTTTCCACTGCACCCATTATTAAATTCAAGAATTTAATAATTTTATTAGTAATCCAAGAAGAAGCACTGAAAAAGCACTTTCTTTACCTTCACCCTCTCATCCTACCTTGCTTTTTACTATCAGATCAGGCTGCATCTTCTCTATGGAATTCAGCACCTGCAGGACATCACCGAATTCCTGATGTTCAAGTTATCTTACATTGCTCTCACCATCTTTACTGGACTCTTACTCCAACTTTCCACTTCCCATAAACAGATTGACTCCGTGACCCTGAAAATGTACACCTTGGGCCCAGAGCTATCACTGAGCTCAAAACCTCCTTCTCTGCAAGCTCTCTTCCTCTCTCCAACATCTTCCCAATAGTTTGTTTGCCAACTAAAACTCTATCTTCTTTTAGGTCAATGCCAAGTTTTAGATCTTGTACAAACCTCACTCATGATCGGCCAAACAACATTCTTTTGGAGCAATCCCCCACCCCTTTAGCTCTTACAGCCAACCTTCTCTGACTGCTTTTTAAATACCATGCTCCTTCTTCTTCTTCTTCATAGACGCTAAGCACCTGTATGGAAAGCATGCCTTATCTTTTCAGTCTAATTTTTAAAAGTTCTTGTACAGAGCCTTTGGTAGGAGTGCAATCAATATTGATTACATGAATGAATAATGAGAAAGCAGACTATTCAAACTTTTACACCAGAGTCTGGTTGCAATTTGAGAATTATTTAGGCCAGTGTCTAAATTATCTTGGTTATGCCTCTTCAAATAAGGAGTAGGGATTCATATGTGCAAGTTCCATACTAGCATATTTTACTAGAGGAAAACACAAAAACAAAAGACTGTCTTTGCTTTAGTGTTTTTTCCCCAAGAAGAAGGATCATCAAGACACCAGGTTTTTCACTAACATTAAGGCTCTTTTAAAGGAAAATGGTACTGTGGAGCAGTAATGATGATGCAGCCATCTGCGGAAGCCTGTTACACCCACTCTATCATGAGGAATCTTAATTCATATCAGGTGAGTCACTGACATGAGGATTAAAGTTAAAACAATTCGGGAAATTGAAAATGCAAGCTATCCATATGTTTACCACTGTGTGCGCAGATTTTAAACTCATATTAAGAATTCACTTTTTCAAATTCAACGGAACACGTAATTTAAATGGGAGAAAACAGGCCCAAAATGCATATTATAAGGTCACCACAGTTATATCGGATTTTCAATTCTACCCTTTCTGCTTTTCATTTAGTCTCTCAACAACATTAATTAAATACGTGGCACAGGGAACTTAAAAGGCACAGTCCTCTATATTGTATTTACATTAGTCCTTTTTCACACAAAATTTAGTAATTTCAGAAGTGAAGTCATTATCTTTCAATAAAATCAGCTTCTATGCTTGACGCTGACTGGTATAAACAGCCATAGAATCACCAAAGCCTCTCACTTAAACCCCTGCACTGTTTTTCCAAGTCAGCGTGTGAAGTCCAACGTTCCTCCCAGACTCTTCCTCCTCTGTAAACCGCAGACACTGTGACAGCAATAATTTCTCTAGAAAATCTTAAATGCTTTTCGTGGAAGTTTGAGCTTTATCATCCCAGAAACCCATCCGTCATCCTCTGTATTTTCTAAGTGGTTTCCTTGTTCTGCTTTACTTTGCCTAATTCTCTGTAAGGTTACACGTTTCTAGAGCGCAAGCAGCTTAATTTACCTTAGCTCGAAGTGATCGGCAAACTCTGTTGAAATTTCTGACTACAGATTTTACTTTTTGCCAAATCTCACATATTTTCTAAATCTTAATGTAGGGCAAAATGATCAACATGGCTTCCATTCCATCTCAAAGACCAGTAATGAGATGCAGGGAAGGAAAGAGACCGGGGTCTCTCACAGTTTTTCATTATTCCTATGGATTTCTTTTTCACTTCCTTCTTTCTCTATGGTTCCATTGTTTTCTTTTACTACTTCTACTTTCTCACCCTGCTACGTGAGGCCCACAGGCACGTTCTTTACTCATCTTTTGTCAGTAGCCCTTCACAATTCACATATTTCTAGCCTCTAGGATGTTCTCTGAAGAATAATTGCTTTGCTAACATATTGCTAATCTTTAACCTCCGCATTTGTGAAGACAAGCAAAATTTTAAAAATTCAAAGTGGATTTCAGTGCTCACTTTTACTACTCTCAGATGAAATGTCAGTCAACATACGTGACATTAAAGGGAATAAACAGATCATTTAAGGGAATATGAAAGTAGCTGTGTCTATATGCACATATATATATGTCTATCAAATATATGCATTAAAATAATATAAATATACACCAGTACCTCACATAAGTCCTTTCTTTCTATCTCTGTTCTAGTTCCTGCCATTTGTGTTTGTATACTACCAAAAGATGAATTAAAATTTAGCAAGGCTGGGGATGTAGCTCAGTGGTGCCTCCGCCTGCCTCACAAGCGCAAGAACCCAAATTTGATCCCCAGTACAAAAAAAATCACAACCCCCAGCAAAAAAGCAGAGGGGAATCTAAGCTGAAATTATGATATCTATACTTTTGTGTACTGAAAAGGTTTTCCAATAGTTAAACTCTTTCTTGTGCTTTCTCTGTACTCATGACTTTGTGCTATGAGACAATGATTTTCACAATTTATTCCTCTTGAAATAGGGGGTAAATTACAAATAATAACTGCAGTGAAACTGAAGATTATTTAAGGTGAATGGGTAGAAAACCACTTACCCCCAGTAGCCACAGTGATTTCACGGAGGAAATGGCCATAAAATGGAAAATCGAAGGACAGATTCACTCTCTGCAAAGAACACCAGAGAAGAACATCAATACTGTGCAAAATAATAAATATAAAATGAAGAGTCTTACACTTAAAAAAAGATGCTTCTGCCTTGCCCCATTATTATTGTAGTTAACATATATTAAAAGGAATCCTTGATAGTACTCAAGAATATTTTTCCTGATAATGAAATGTTTGAAGCTTACAGAAAGAACAAGTTTGGGCTTTTATGGTCTACTGAACTGTTCCTAACTTACAAAGACAACCTGAGAAGTTTGCTGTTTATTTGCTTGTTTTGATATCAAGGATTGAACCCGGTGCTCACTGAACTATATGCCCAGCCATTTTTATTTTACTTTTGAGACAGGGGCTCTTAGCTTGCCCAGGCTGCCTTTAAACTTGTGATCTTTCTCTCTCAGGCTCCCAAGTGGCTGGGATCATAATAAGTGACGCAATGACCAGCATAAAAGCAAGCTATGCTGTCTGTCATCACTGCTACATTTCAGTTGTCCTATCATCCTGATGAGTCATGTATGGTGGCCCACTTTGTAGTTTAATCACTTCCTCCAAAACGGTAGAGCAAGTATATGCCAATTTTTATTGAATTAAAATCAATAGGTTTTATTTTACATTATTACATAGTCAATTTTTTTCTTATACACTTCATAATGAAAGACATTACCATGAAAAAATATATTTGTACCTACATATCTAGAACTGAAGACATTTTTTCATGCAATGAGCGTTTCGGTTTAAGCACAGTGCATCAATTTTTAAAAGCACAGAGCTATAAGTAATAAAGTCTACTAGAGAGCTTTTTTGTTTTGTTTTGTTTTTTTGAGACAGGATCTCACTATGCAGTTGAGACTGACCTGGAACTCACTGTGTAGCCCAGGCTGGTCTCGAACTCCCAGTGATCCTCCCACCTCAGCCTCCCAAATGCTGAGATTACAGCTGTGTGCCACCACACCCGACTCTAGAGAGCTACTTTTACTTGGTACTACAGGGCAGATATAGAAAGTTCACAAAGTGTTCCCTTTTTGCAAAGAAGTCTCAGATTTGGGCTTTTAATATGTAAAAAAGAACACACGCATCCACACAGATGTCTTCATATTTTCAAAAAATACATAAAAAATAATTTAAAACACAAGATAAACCACAAATCCTAGCTATTCCATATGCTTGAAATAGGAAATTGATAAATTAATGCTAGATGAGAAACAAGAAAAAGATTTTTATAACAAATATGATCAAATGAAATAAAAGAAGCCAAAAGAAAAGTAATTAACTGGTTAAGAGCCCAGTTCCACTTAAAAGCTACCTACAGTAAAAGGCTATTATGTTAAAATTCTGCAATTTCTATATTGTCTCTCTCCCAGTATACAAATGTAATGGAAAATACAGAAGTATATTCATTGGAAATTAGCTTTCTGCAATTTTGCAAATGATTGCTTTTTTGTACCCAGCAGAAATTCCTAATGACTTCTTTGGTGTGAAATTAATCATTCAAAATTTACAGTAGCTTTTAATCATTTGTTCTTTTTATAATGAAAACCAGATCTTCATAAAAGGTTTCTCATCATTTTTATTTTGTGCTGATTAAGGGGAACAATGAAAGCATTTTCACCGCCCTATTTAAAATGAGTGGTCACTAATATCACTAAGATGAAAGCTGCAAAGGTAAAACACATTCGTCTCAAGAAAGAACTCAAAGAAAGATATCAAAAGAACACAGGCACTTGCTGTAGTGAGTTTTCTATCATGCTGATTGCCTTCAAACTTATCCATAAACTGGTAAAGTTTACACCATCAACATTCCCACTTCCAGAAACAGTTTGTTTCAAATATGTATCACTAAGAAACTCTTATCAATTACCATCAAAGATGAAGCATAAGGATACCATTTGAGTTCTCTCAGCCACTGGGACATTTAAATAGGTTTGGAGTTAGATGAAAACACATAAATACACACGGAACTAGAAGACTTTTGATGAGAAACAAACAGGTTCTCAAAGAAAAAGTACCAATCCATCATTCTGAAGAGCAACATCAGGATGGAAATGCTCCCCCGTTTGAAGGACTTGTTTACCATGACCTGCCACACCCTGATACAAAACAGTGGTAGTAATTCAGGAAGATGCTATCTTCTAAATAGCTGTGATATTCACACATTTTTGTCAGTCACTATTGACACTCTTCCCCAAATGTAGGACTGTAGTTTTGCAATAACTTGCTCATAAGGTCTCGCCTCTACTTCCTCTGGAATCATACTATCCAGTACATCACTTCTTCATTTCAGTCTTTCAGTTTAGACTCCGAACGTCCCTAGAAATAAAACCAACATAACCAAAATGGAAAGGAATTCTCGGGCCAAACATTAATTAATTAATCTCTGCTACTTCAAAACTTTCTGTTTATGCTCGCTGTTCTAACCAGCCACAAAGAGTATCTTTTAGTCTGAGGAAGCTGCCACTCTTAATGTTGGCTCTTGTGATTATAGGTGACAGCTCTTTGAAGGGACTGCATCAGTAGTATCTTAATCTCGGTCAGTCATGGTTTCCGTATTTTTCAAGCCTTGGCTTAGTATAAGTTATCCCCCCAAACAACCCACATATAAGTTCTTAGGGTAAGGCAATTATGACGAGGTTAATCCTGAAGGCATTTGCTAAACGATATGGGAAATATGAAAGAATGAAGAAAAATCAGTAACGGGTACTATATCAAACATGTTATCTTTATAGCTAATTGGATCCCAATCCCCATGGAAGCCCTCTGAGAAAGAGAAGAAGAAACATGTTTCAGCTTCATTTCACAGGAGGCAGGAAGCTGGGACTTTCACCCCCTCACGTCCATCCACTGTTGGTTCAGGGTTGATCAACAGCCTTCCTGCCTTGGCTATCTTTGTGCAGGCTGAGGAGAAAGGAAAGGCAGCACTTGAAGCAAGAAGTTGCTGGCAAGTTGGAATTAGTCTCCCGCAGCCTCAGGAGGGAGGAAGCACCCGTGCTGGCTGGGTTGCTAACTGTGACACCCTCAGAGGGCTCCCCTGACTTCTTAGGTCATGTTGTTATGTTGTTCTACTAACTACTTCCAAGTGAGAATTACTCAGAACCAGTGATTAAGGACAACCCAAGTGGAAAACTAGAATTTGAACTTAGGTTTGAGTGACGATGAAGTCTGTCCTCGCAGTTACTGAGAGATTAAAACACTGAGAATAGGGGCCGGGGATTTAGCTCAGTGGTTCCACTGCCTGCTTCGCAAGCAGAAAGACCAGAGTTCGATCCCCGAGACCAAAAAAAACCCCCAAAACAAACAAACAAAAAAACCACATTGAGAAATCACGTTTAAAGGCAAATCTTTGAAAGTTATTATATTCCTGCCTCATACATACCTACACACATATACCTACTAAAACACAAAGAAAAAATAACCTCTACAGTTTTGTAAAGCACTTGGAGACTTTAATATAGAAATGGTTATATATTCAATATAATTTCCCTTGAATAACTGGATTTTTATTTTGTCTCTGGTTGGGATTCAAAACAGAAGAGGCTGAAGGACAGCTGCAGCCAATCAACAATTACGGATACATCAGTGTGTATACATGAGGTACTAAATCAGCTACTGAGCAGGACAGGGCTCAGGGACAGTCACTGCAGGGGCGGGGAAAGAAAGAGGCACAGGGCATAAACCATACAACCACCCAGGACAGAGGAGGCACCTAGAGAAGGTCCTTCACCCACACCAGGGAGCGCTGTGATGGACTGTAGAGAAAAACACGGAAAATTTGCCAGAGAAGATCTTAAGGTGGGGGGGGGGGGTCGAAGCCAAGAGTTAAAAAATACAAAGTAAAACTGAGTCGTTGAGGAGAATTTAGAATAAAGCACAGATTTCCAGATGGGCGAATGGTGAGCTCCGGGGGCCCCCAACTGAGACAATGAACGTAGGGAAAAGAGCCATTGTGCTTTGGTGAGAGAAAACTTGCTGTGTCGCTAACAAGTTATGTATGCTTACCTATATAGTAAAAATAATTTTAAAATGACCCCCAATGTCTAGGAAATGAAGAACTCAATGTTCAGGTTAAAAGGACCCTGGACATTGTCACAAAAAGTGATTGCAAACAAACAAAAAAAGATACCAAGAAGATGGTATAATTACTCTATCACAGCACAATTTGCTATGTTGAATCTCACGCCTTAAAATATTTAAAGAAAACAGTGCTCAGTAATATGGTCATGTGGAGACCCAACAAATTAAGAGGTTGAACCAAATACAAAATAAAAAGGTCAAAAGTGCAGCAAGCACGACACCCTTAATCCGATCTCCAGCACCAAAAAAGAAATAAGAATTTAACATCCAGCGCTCTGAAGTGAAGTTTCGAAACCATGAGAGACATAATCAAAGCAAGTGAATTTGCTGACTGCTCTCCTAGACTCCATGACAGAACTGACTATTGGAAAGGAGGAGGAATCATAATTTTGAGACAAGCTCAAGAAGCATGACATAGTCATACGGTGAAGATAAATTTAGTAAATGTACTTTGTAGAGCTGATAGAAGTATAGAGAGCCCAGGTGGTTTGGGACACATTTATGGGAGTCATAGCCATATGTCACTACAGCCTTTAAAACAATGGATGCTTTTGGAAAACATGCCCTGTGAGGTTTCTGCTGGCAAAAAGCTACCAGCCACGTTCAGAGACAGACACCTCAATTTCTATGTGTGGGCACATCTTAGCTCCCTCCTTTTATAAATTTTAATTATGCCTATCGCTATTCAGACTAATTATGAACGCTGCTAATTCTGTTTTAATAACAAGAAATTACACTCTTAAACATCCCTCTCTTTAACTTTTTTTGTGGGGGTACCAGGGATTGAACTCAGGACCTTGCGCTTTCGAGGCAGACAGCAGAACCACTGAGCTAAATCCCCAGCCCCTAAGTTGTTTATTTCTCAGCAGTGTTGCAAAGATAAATTAATCAGTCAGTGCCTGTGAATCCTGGAAGACTGAAATCTCTTAAGAGTAAGGAATCTAGAATGGGCACATTGATGATCACCAAAATTATTTTTTTAAACATCAGTCATAAAATTGCTCTTTGTTTGAAGACAGTTTCTTATTTACAGTAGAAAAGCTCTGCTTTGCTGGTTCCACTAAGTTTATTTTCTTCATGATAAGTTGTGGACTGCTTGTGGGAAGAAAATTAGTAGTAACTAAAGTTTTAATAGTTTCTAATCTCATGAGCTCAAATTAGCAAAGGATCTAAAGAATATAGGGAGTGTGTATATATTTAAGAATGAACTAATCAATTAAAATAAGCATATTTTAATATTCTGTTTAATCATTCAAATAATTTTTTAAAGCACACTCTCTCCTGAATCTATCAAATTGTAAGGATACTATTAACGATACTGCTGTATAGGGAGAAAATTTCATTAGCTTTTGTAAAAACCATTTCAAAAAAAGCAAATGAAATATCTTCAGTTCATTTCTTTATACTATGTATAAAACAATGGAAAAAACTGTAAACTTAAAAAAATTGGCTTGACTTACATAGGTTTTATAGGAATATTGGCTTATTTTAACAAGGTTTTTTTTTATCTCCAATGGGTACAAATGATTGAACAAACTTCAGATATTCATGATAAATTTATTTTAATTTGGTGTGATATAGTCTCTCCAAATATATATAACAACCAAATTTCTTGAAAATGTACAAGGGCCCCCATAAAATGGATCATCCTACAAATGCTTTGAATAGATTATTGTAATCTCATTCCTTTGCTAACCACAAGGCACACATATGTCTTATAATCTTCTTTTAATGAAATGTGACGGGGGGCTGGGGATTTAGCTCCGTGGTTCTGCCACTTGGCTCGCAAGCACAAGGTCCTGAGTTTGATCCCCAGGACCCAAAAAAAAAAAAAAAAAAAAAGGGGGAACTTTACATTTAATTTTTAAAATTTTTTTTTTT
>NW_022900949.1:23112278-23119937 GCF_012274545.1 Fukomys damarensis
AAAAAAAAAAAAAAAAAAAAAAAAAAAGTGGGAACTTTACATTTAAGTTTTCAATTATTCTTTTCTAAGTTTTGAGTAATCTGACATAATTTTGAAATAAGTGAGACCTAAAGTTATATTCTAGCTTTAATACTTAGTAGCTGCATGATTTTGTAAATCTTTATGTGAAGACCCCTCTTTGAAGGGTAATTAAAAAGGATCAAATGGCTGAGTAATACATAGACCATAAGAACCTAGGTCAGTAATATTTCACATTAAATTAAGCACATGAATGTCTCTACTATAGTAATAAATAGTGCCTTAAATCTAGTTTCCTAAATAAAGTCATTGTTCTTAATAAATAACCAAAAAGGACTTGATAAATATGTTCTTTCTACTACACAAATACATTATCACAATGCTTTTTTTAAAAAGATTAAACCGTTTCAGGTAAATTTTTTTTCAAATAGAAGTAATATAACTTCATGTTTTCAGCAATGTCATGATGCTTTCAGTTTTATTACAATGAAGTGCAGTAATATTTCAGTTCACAAATGCTTCTGTTTGCAAACAATTTAGTTAGCAAACAAAAGTATTCAGTGAACTTTCCCTTCCATTCAGAAACTCTATACCTGGTGACAAATGTGGCCAGGACCTTCTTCCTCACACAAACACAAACACAGCCATCTTCCTCCATATCATAAAACAAATTAAATCCACAAACCAGGGTACCATGGTAATCATAACCACAGTCTTTGCAGATGTTAGCAGAATGTGGTTAGTATTTAATATATGAGATACAGTGCTGAGTATTTTACATTTTTAACAAATATAAATGGGAAAATCAGTGGGTTTAAGTGTGATGAGAAGCAAGACATTTGTATTCTCTCAAATACCACCCAATAAGATATTTATAAATTATAAAAATAAAAATAGCAACATTACAGTGAGGGAAGAAAACCTGGTAGGAATCACCTTAAGGTAAAGAAAGTTATCATTCCAAGTAAAGAGACATTGTCATATGTAAATCTTTATCTGTTTTGTGCTGCTATAACAAAGTACCTCAGACTGGATACTTTATTTTAAAAAAAACATATTTCTCACAGTTCTAGCAGCTGGGGAGATCCAGACCAAGAGGTAGTCATCTGATGAGAACTGTTTTGCCCCATCATCTCATGGTGACAAGCAGAAAGGCAAAAGAGTACAGAAAAGACAGAGACAGCAGAAGAGTATCAAACGTGCTTTTGTAACAGACCCACTGTTCTTTGAAATTAATTAACGTTATTGGTACATTTAAGGTATACAATACAATGACATTCATCCTTGCAAGTCTGCGCCTTTACATAATCCATCTTGGTTCTCATTTTTTCCCCATTCCCCTGCTCCCTTCAACTTATACAATACAATGACATTCATCCTTGCAAGTCTGCGCCTTTACATAATCCATCTTGGTTCTCATTTTTTCCCCATTCCCCTGCCCTCCCTTCAACCCCTCCACCCCTCCCTATCTACAGAGACTTTGTTTCCATTTTTTCTTCTTCTCATATTAATTCCACTCTTATACGTCACTCACTCCTTTGACAATGGCATCAATCCATCTATCCATTCACGAATGCTCAGCCCTCGTGACCACATTACCTTTCGTGAAGATCCACCTCCCATCACGACAGCAATGGCAATTAAGTTCCAGATGCTTTCACTCTGGGAAGCATCACACCACACCAATGCACCTCCTGACATGATACAAACAGGAGGACATAACACCATCCCCAGTGCACTGTTCCCAAAACAAAGACCTTGCTCAATCATGAAGAAACGACAGGCACAACAAATCAAAGACACTGTGCAAAGTAACCGGCGATGCTCTTCTAAGGGTGGAGTTCATGAGAGACAAAGACTGAGGAAACTTCACGGATAAAGAAGAGGTTTGACGAATCAATGTAATGTGCATCCTACACTGGAGCTAGATGAAAGGGTAATTTGAGGACAATTACCAAAATCAGAATAGGCCTGTAGAATAGTGAAGAGCGTGCTAGCAATGTTAACTTCTTGGGATTAATCCTCAATCTTGGAATTAATGACCAAAAAAAGCATTAACCTTTGTAAAATGTTATATACTCTAGTTTTATGGGAATGCTGGATAACTTTTTCAATTTTTTTACAGGCCACATTCCGATGAGTTTGTCATTCATAGTTTGCAAAGGTCCTTCCTCTCCTCAGATTACAATCTTCCCTTCAGGGCACAAGCTCTCTACTTTCTAGTCGGTGGAAAATGAAGATTTTCAAGTCAAATATTTGCAAGAGGATAATTATTATTAGTGTCATATGCATCTTCAATACTGCGCCAGGCACTGTTTTAAGCATTATAGAAATGCTAACTTATTGAACATAAGGACAACTTTAGAAGGTAAGTGCTGTTATTATTCCCATTAAACAGGTGAGGAAGACAACCAGCAAAGAGTAATTCTGCGTTCAAGGTCAGGAAGCTACTGGTTGACAAAGAGGAGACTCAAATCTAGGCAATGTTGTCCTAAGTCCCTGAGATCCCACACTTCGGGGATGACTGATATGTGACGACACAGTTCATCACTGTGACTAAATCACAACTTGATTATAAGTTGAAAGTGACATTTAGATAAAGTTCAGTTTTTAACCATTCTTCCTCCCCTGCTGACTTTTAATATTATTTATTTGGAAATAATTTCAAATTAAAGAAAAGTTACAAAAATAATACCCCCCCAAAAAACACCCTCCTATATTCATGCAGATTTCTCAATTTTTCACATTTTACAACATCTGCCAACTTCTTTACTTTTCAAAAGTTAAGTAAGTTGATGTCTGTTGATAGTGGTCAAGAGTCCTTCCCTCACGATACTCTGCCCATCCCAACAGTCTGGCCCACACGGAATCAAGACTAATGTGCCTAACCTTGTCCTATTTATCACACTTGAACCTTAATGCCACATGATAAGAAAATTCTTGTCCGGGCTGCAGCTGTAGCTGTAGCTCAGTGGACAAGGAATTCTTTGGGGTGTGCAAGAACTGGGTTCAAGCACCAGCACCAAAAAAGAAAACTCCTGGTGATCCATCACTCAGAGAGAATGGCTGAAGGGCATCACTTCTAGTCCCAATTAGCATTTTAAGAGACCTCTTTTAGAGGAGAAAGAAAAAGACACCTACTTTCTGAGGCTGGAATTCTCAGCACAATGGAAGTCTTGTGTAAACCTTGTACTAGATTTTGTACTTGTACTAGTAGTATAAACTAGTAGGAAGAAATGGACAGAAACGAAGCTATTGCAACCAGTTATTTTGAAATATCTTCAAAAGCTTTTAAAATAATAATCTACCCAAGAAATCTCAATCACAAAACATATTAAGTCTTTCAATGTTATATAATTTAAATTTTTCACAGAAAGGAATCCTGTTTGCACATGTGTTTACTCTTAAGGAACACTATACTTTATTTATATTTTACTAAATTTTCTATGTTACAAATCATTTTCCTTGCAAGAGCCATGTAAAATCTTTATCATTTAATAACTTCAGTGTGAGAATATGTCTTATACTCTTGTTATCTAAAATTAAACCTTTTCAAGCCTCCATAGGCTCATGAAGAGATCTCAAGAAAGATGATCAAAAATATGTTGGGGAAGAAAGTCTTAGAGGAAAGGGAGGAAATAATAGGCTTTTTATCACACCCAAGACATGGTTCAGAGCCACCCTTTTTTAATAGCCTCTATGATTATAAAAGGATAATATGAAACCTTTAACAGGGTTTTACAGATACCTAAGTAGTTAACTCACCCATGGTTTTTAACATGATGAGTATATATTTATCCATCTAAAATTAACTTGTAGCCATCACAAGTAACAGAGAATGCATTAAAGTACCTTTAAGACTCTCTCTAGTCTTAGTATATGTGCTGCCAAAGAGAGCAGAAGACTCATATCTTATATAAAAGAGAGTTCCCACCCCCCTGTAAAGGCCCCCGATGAAGAAATAAGAGGAAACCAAAAGAGAAATAAGATGAAATTTCAATGATAAAATGAAGTATGACTTTTCCCCCCAAAAGAAGACAGATTCTTATTTTGGGAAGCTATATTTTGTTAGATGCACAAAAGTTCATCACTATAGATTTCCTTAGGCATCTGCCTAAAAGGCTCTCCAAAGTACCTTCCATGTGTAAAATTTGCTTCCCAGATTCAAGAAATGTAATGCGGGTACCCTAAATGATCTGTGATATATACCTATTTATGTAATTGTGTTAGTAGAGAGAATTTACTAAATTCAACATATTAAAGTAAATCACTACATTTTCCTGGGACACAGAGAAATACAACTCAGTTATTCTAATTATGTTAGTTTAGGGAGGGAAACAAAGTCAGCCCTTTCTTGTCCTTAACAGAGTAGGAAATAATACTTTGGACAAAGAAAATTTATCTCAAAATTGTTAAGTAACTTAACTATAACAGTAACAGTAAAATGAATTAATGGCAGGATTTGTCAAAGTTCTTAGATAATTATAAAGTGCCATAATGTCTCATTTTAATCTATCATACGTGGTAGGCAGAATGAATATCATAACCACTTAGAAGAAGTAGAAAGTGTCAGGAAATTTAGGGCTTTTCTCAAATCTTCCAGGTATAATAGACTTGAATTTGGGTCTTATGATGCCTAACCCCATCTTTGAGCTTACATTATTTTCAAACAATTTAACCGGTATTCACTTTTGAAATGTACATCTGATTCTCAGTGGGTTGAAGAATAAACTGAGCTTCTTAAACATCTGAAGAGAATTCTATTAGCTTTTATAACTGTCAGAGCGCCCGGATGCTTAAAATTTAATTAGAACAAAAATATGAATAGTATTAAATAAAATGTTGCATCATGCATGAAAGTCTGTTATAGATTGGTGTGAAATGTTTCCCAAAGTCCATGTGTTTAAGGCTTTCCCTCGGCTTGGCACTATTGAAAGATGGTGGAAACCTTTAAAACGTGGGGCCTAGTACAAGATCTGAAGGGGCCATGTACTCACAGGAGATAGAGATTCCAGCCTTTTATGTTTCTTCTATCTTTCACTTCCTGGTCCCCATAAAATTGCTCTCATGCTTCTGCCATGATATGCTGCTTTACCATGGGCCCAGATGCAACTGATCCAAATGACCATGGACTGAAGCCTCTGAAACCATGAGCCCAAATAAACCTTTCCACTTTATAATTGATTAGCTTAGGTATTTTGTTACAGTACTGGAAAACTGGTTAATATAATTTCTTTACATATATAAAAAGGAAAATAAACCAAAATTAAGCTATAGAGACACATGCAGCTAAAAGTCATCTCCTTCTATTACGAAACTACAAAAAGAGCCAACAAATAAAATCATTGAAGTCTAGGTTGATGAAAGGCATGCCTGGCAGAAACGAAGCAACTCAAAGAGAACGCAGCATGATTATTCAACCACTCAAAACTAAAAATAAATCAACCCATGTTCACTGTTGTGAGCAAGTGTATTAGTCAGCTTTGCCATCTCTAGGACAAAACACTCAACATTTGGAACTCTAGGCTGGAAAGGTTTATTTTGGCTCAATTTCTAGGGGCTCGGTTTGTGGTCCACAGGCGCTAAGGCAGAAATAGCACTGCGGAGGTGTACAGAGGAGGAAAGCTGTCCATCCCAAGGCAGCCAGGTGGGGGAGAGGGAAAGGAGCACCTGGGGACCAGAATACACTCTCCTAAGCCACGCCCTGAGTGCCCTGCCCCTTCTAACCAGGCCTCACCTCTGAACATGAGACACTGAGAGGACATTTTATTTCTAAATCATAACAACAGAACTCAGACAAAAACAGCATGGCCTAAACAGCAGCCGAGCAGCCTTAAAAAGTTAAGTTGTCTTTCAATCTTATCATTTAGAAAAATAAGCACACAGAGAGAGACTTTTTGGCGCACAGAAAAAACGAAATGGCACAAAATGAAAAAAACTATGAAGTGGACATCAGGCATTCAAATTTAGCTCTCCTAACAAAAGCACTATACAAATATAAAAACCAGTGGAAATTTCCTTGAAGGAAAAATTTTTTTCTGAAGGAGGGGAGAAAACCCTTCAAGAAAACTTAATTATTATAATGAAGATTTATTCCTAGATTCAGGTAGTCAGAGAACTCCATCACAGACGATATGAAATTCTGAAATCACTATGATAACCAATTTAAAAATTTGAAACAATCAAAAATCATACCAGTTTCATCAAAAACATTACCTGCATTATGACAGAACGAGCGCGAGAGACAAAGAGCAGCACTTCAACCTTTCCGTCCTGCTGGGGTTTCCTATTTCAAGAATCATTCTTCCTACCCACGTATAGAAAAGGGAAGATCTTTTAAATCAAGGTATGCTTATGTCTGGCAATGAATACACTGAAATTTTCAGGGGGAAAAGTACATTTAGAGATATATAATATGGATATAAATCCACATATAGATATATGTATATTCATATATATATACCATATACATTCATCTATCCACCTACCCTATAAGTCTTTCTCTCTCTCACCAAACGCTGAACTGTCTTCTCCACTAAGCCTCAATATTTGGACTGCTGTATCTATCTTTGCATTACTCAATTTTAGCAGAAGTCTTCTGTGATTATGACACAATCAGACACCACTATGGGGACAAAGGACAGACTCTTGAGCCCTTACCTTGCTACTCATCAAAAGAATGATTTGTGCTTTGCTGTGTTGGCGGTAGTGGTTTCTTTGCAGAGGCAATCAGAGACCTAGCAGCTGGACTGCAGATGCCCGATAGACAGCTAAATCAGAGTAAAGCGTCATTCACTGCATTTCAAATATCTCCCTGAATACCTCATTTTCTGAGACCTCTGCTCATTTCTGCATACAGACACACTGGTCACTTAAAGAGCAGCCCTGAATGTATGTAGTCTCTCTCTCTCCACTTCCAGAGTAAGCACACCAACATAAGAATAACTGAACTAATTTTCAGGATCCACAGGGACATCCAACTGCTGCAATGACCACTTCCACACCCTCTAGCGTTGAGGCCTAAAAGTCTCCAACCTTGGTCCTAAACCTCAGGCCACCTGGGGTTCCTTAGAGCCTCAGAGACCACTCCCCGATGAGAAGCACCAAGCAGAAGCAGTTACCCCGTGCAAAGGAGCCTGGCCTCCTCCCAAGAAGAGCAATGACCCAATGGGAGCTGTGTCATTCCTCCCACCATAAGGGTTCCCCTGGGGCCGAGAAAGAAGAACTGAGTTAATAGCCAGCCAGCAAATCCATAGAGGCTGACACTGCTCTTCTGCGGCTGAGCCAGCCTGAACCACTTCTTCAGTGAGCGCCCCCTCCAGCTGCTCAAGCTGGAATCCTTTCCCTGTTTCCCTTCGTTTCTAC
Source organism: Fukomys damarensis (assembly GCF_012274545.1). Classification (NCBI taxonomy): domain Eukaryota; kingdom Metazoa; phylum Chordata; class Mammalia; order Rodentia; family Bathyergidae; genus Fukomys; species Fukomys damarensis. Next base: position 23,119,662 of record NW_022900949.1, read on the forward strand.
CTCTGCCTAATAAATCTGCCTACACCTTACACTGATGCAACCTGCAATGCATGTATAGGATGAGAGTCCACAAACAACTCTATGAGGCAAACTGGGGTCCCCACCTCCTTTTGAGAGGACCTCCTTGGACAGCACCCAGTGACAGTTTTAACAAGAATCCCCATCTTGAATAACTGATCTTCCTTCGAATTAGCCCAACTTTAATCAGGCTTCGGAATTTTCTATCAGACCCATCCCTGTACCTTAATGTCAAATCTAGTTTTTTTTTTTTTTTTT
>NW_022900949.1:23120260-23126872 GCF_012274545.1 Fukomys damarensis
TAAATACCAAATAGTTTCCCTGGTGTGAATATTCTGCAACAATGCATAAGATTCTAATAAGATTACTGACATTTAGAAATGGGAGGAAAGGAGCTAAAGGTGTAGGGAAGGTGTGATACGTAGGGGAAGAACAAAAAGGGAAAAGAAAAAAATGTGAGAGAATGAAAAGATGAAAATAAAGTGTTTGTAGATGGGGAGGGGAGGAGGGGGTGAAGGGAGGGCAGAGGTAAGGGGAAAAAAATGAGAATCAAGACTTGCCATGTAGAGGTACATGATCCCAACAATGAATGTAACTGTACTGTATCCCTAAATGTATCAAATCTAGTTTTATATTAAAAAAAAAAACTACCACCAACAAAACCCACAAAAACCTGCTACCTGTTACATCAGTTTAGCAAGAAATCTGCACCCCCAGTGCCTCAATCCTTTAATATCTGACTGGGTTTCCAGGAAGTGTGTGACCACCCAGGTCTTCCTGCAGCAAGAATCCTATTACGTCAGTTCAGCCTGAATTTCCTTTCCTCCCCATCCTTCCTGTTGGTATTTGGCTATACACTGGCTCCTTGGCTAAAAAATGCCAATGTGCCCATTCAGAATTGAGCCCACTTCTATATTAAGTTCTCTTCCCCCTACTGGGACAACTGGAATAAAATCTGCTTTTACCACTTTAATGATTGTCAGTCTCTGGTTTTTCTTTGATATACAGTTTTTATGGTAAGAATTAGGGACTTCAAATAACAGGGTTGTAAAAAAAAAATCTCATTTTTGTTTAGTTTAGTTATCAGTACATGTTTATAGTATATAATGTTTAATTCCTTGTGGGAAGCTGAAACATGCACAAAATACATTTTTTTCATCCCTTTTTTCCTTTCTTGGTCCTCCCTCTATCCCTTGATCCCTCTCCTATTTTTTTGTGGGGGTGGGAATACACATTTGCTGTACCTAATGTTTACATTCCTCAATTCTTTTAAGGTTTTCAGTGTCCTTTCATATTTTTTCAAAATGATTTCATTTTTATTCTCAAGTGAGCAATGAGGCAGAAGGGAAGCTAAGAGAGACATTTCTACACCTTTCTTCCAAGTTACAAAGTGGATCCGCAAAGGGGACAGAACCCAAGCAAGTAAGAGTGGGCAGCAAGGTCTTGGGATTTCTAATATTCGCCAACTCGGCCAAAGATATCTCCTGGGAGTCAGAATCAGAATGTCTTCTGTAGTTTCGGAGGACTTCATAACTCTGGCCATTTAAACAACATTTGTGCCCAGCAATAAGTTAAATAATATGAATAAAAAATACAGAAAAAAACTATCACAGAAATGTGGACTATGAAATGTCCACATAGAACAACAACAAAAAAAAGGTCTGGGCTGATTTCTAGGTTTATGGTCACAAACTGTTGGATTTGCAACCCGAGACCTATGTGACATTCAATAAAGGACAAAATACTCAAATAACTATAATTTTCATATAAAGTACCTTATTGCTTGCCGTATGGTAGCTTTCCACTTCCCTTTATTTAGGAAGCCATATATCTTGCTTCAATTTGTCAGCTACAACACTAGGTTTTAGCACCTGCTTTTTCTATCACAATGACTTGGGAAATGTTGCTTAAACAAGAGGGGGAATGGAGAGATGTAAAAGCACATGCAATCAGATCACAGGATGGATGAGTACAACATAAATACTAAGGGTTATGGTTTGGACTGTAAAAGAGGAGAGAAAGAGAGGTCAATATACTTTGGCAGGTCAGACACGGGAATGAAGCGACTTCTAAGTTCCACTCCACTTTGAAATGATCGGATCTTATTGGGGATGACAGAGTAGGAGAAAATTCGTCCTTGATTTCCACCTCTTCTCCTTTCTGCAGTAGTCATCTAAGATTCTAAGACACTGTCCAGACCACGTTTTCAGGTAGTTGTAGCAGAGGTGAGGTTTTTCTTCACAGAATCACGTACCCAGGTAAGATACTCTCCCGTCTCTTCCTGTCACCCGTTCTGAGGCAGCAGGAAAGCGGAGTGGGAAATTGAGTCTTCTGGGGAAGCGATCTGCTTACTTTCTCAATTTAACCTCCTTTTTTAACTCAGAGCAGGATTACTACCCGCCTCGGGTCTTTCAAGGCTGGGCCTTGCTTTGCTTCTTCTCATTTGTTGTTGGAATGCACACCCTTCAGCATGCAATTCTCATCCTTTGGTGAGGGGCAAGATGTAAGAAACTCACCTTTTCTCCCTCAGGGCTTACATTTAAATCATGTTCCCAGCCAAATTACTGTGGATCTCTGTATTGAGAATGATGTCTATTAGGACAGGAGCCAAGCTAATCAATACAGCGGAACCACATTTTCCATTTGCCAGTTTCCCTTGTGCTTACGCCTCTCGGTAACATCAAAAAAGAAGAGTAGCTGTGGGGTGGTGGATGTGGGGTGTGTGCGTGCCCAAGAGTACACACATGGGTGTTGTCAAGCCCTTCACCAGAGTACTGCTGTAGTCTTACAATCCCCTAATCTCTAACCACCTGATATGATTTTGAGGAAGGCGCAAGGAAATGGGTGGGAGAAGCCAGCAGGACGGAAGGGGTATGGAGGCCAACTAAGGAAATAACCAACTATGGATGACTCCGCACAGTTCAGAATGCTCAGGTCAAATTATACTTTTAAAAAAATGTAGTTTAAGGAAACCTAAAAAAATACTGTAGTATATACATTTGTGAATTTCAAGATAGGAGATGTATGTAAGTAAAGATGTTTAAGTGGCAGATTTTTCTGAAAAAAAAAAAATACTAGGCAGTATCATCAAGCCTGCTGTTAATACAGTGATGTCTGTGCCTGTGTGTGTGCATACGTATGCCTGAGTGCGCAGGCAGTGGGGTGTGTGTGTGTGTGTGTGTGTGTGTGTGTGTGTGTGTGGTGTTTCTGTTGGTAGTGACAACAAAGTAGATGGAGTATCTATTTCCACCTCTAAAAATCTAACCTAAATTCTCATGGAAAAGCACAAAACAATGGAAAGAATAGCTAAAGAGAGGGGGCTAACAATTACATGTATTTAAAACTCAATTCAGGTAGCATCACACACTTATGGCTGACGTTCAAGTCCTTCAATTTACATTTCCAGCTGCCTCAGGTGCTGGAAGCAACAGTGTCACTCTCACACTAACAATAAGAAAAAGTGGATCCTCTACAGCATCTTAATTCTTGTAAGTCTATCACACAGCTGAAGTCTCCAGACAATCAACTAAACCTTATTCCTATGAGAAAAACAGGCATGTTCAGGATACAGACACTGCTTCACCTTTGGGAGACAACAGAAAACACATGAGGATGGGTGGACAAGTGTGGGAGAAGAGATCAGCTAACAGTTTAATGGCTCAACATGACACATAATGGCTGACAGCAGCCATTACAGACTTGGAGCCTCCATGTGGAGACAGCCACACTCAAACTTCCATGAAGTGTATTTTATCCAAGTAGGCGCTGATATAATGGGAAGACTGTCAGGCACTATAAATTCCAGAGAGACATTGTCCTACTCTAACTTTCCTCATTTTCTCTTCTTTGGAAGATTAGCGGTAAATCCTTATAGTGACTCATTTCTCAATCTGTCAACTTGGCTGGAATTGCCTGGATGTGGAAAAAAAGAATGAGATGAAGGAGTTCAGTAAGAAGAAAAAGCTACTTTGTTTTCTTCTCAAAGACAGAAAAATATGTACTCTACACTCAAAATTCAAAGTCTCCTCATGGTGAACTGTCATTAATTATGTTTAACTGTCTCAAGTTTATACCCTAATAAAGGGACTTGTGTGTGTGTGTGTGTGTGTGTGTGAACAATGAAGGCACTGCCAATTTTTGTATATAAAACTTTTATCAAATTAATAATCAATGCTTCTCTAAATAATTTCAATCATGGACTCTCCTAGCCCTATCTTTGCATCAGTAACAACAACAGCATTGAGAGGTTAAGTCTGTTTTACTTTCCCTTTACGTCACACTGACTAGACAATGGCATGGCTTTACTGACAAGAGCATCACGGCCGTTACCCATACCAGGAAAAGTACATTTTAAAATGTTGAAGGTGGCATTTAACATCAAGTAAAGCCAGGCACGTTCTGAGATCAAGGTGTGATAAAGCGGAACACACACGTGGAGCACTGCTCGATCCTCTAGGGCAATAGACGAGGGTGCAGGGAGGGTCTCTGACGTTTCCCAGACCGAACGCTCTCATGTGCAGTACCTGGATGTTACTAATGTCTAAACCATTAGTTTACTGTGCAGACTGAAAGAGCCAATTCCTTACACATTCAAACTGGCATGCAGGACAACATGTCAGTGACCTTACAGGGTTACGTGTGGTCAGTACAAACCTTCCCCTCATTGCCCTATGAGCGATGCTGAGACAATGTCTCAGACTAGCTCAATCACTTATTCAAGAAAACACAGCCACTAAGTAATGAAACAGGCTTAAAATATCAGTTTGGTACTTTGGTGTCTTTATGTCCATTTTTTGTTGTTGTTGTTGTTTTTTTTTTTTTTTTGTAATGGGGATCGAACTCGGGTCCTTGTGCTTGCAAAGCAGGCCATGGAACCACTGAGCTAAATTCCCGGCTACATTGAATATTTTTATGTAAGATCAGAATTTGGTCTACATATGTTATATGAATTACACATGTTTTTGGTGAAATCTGTTCCAAGCTCAAGAGCGTTAATTCTACACCAAATGGGAGATAACAAAGAAAATAATTTGTAAAGCTGTTTCAAGGGTTACACAACTGAGAATAATCCAAGATGAAACTCTGTTTGAATCAAATATGTAACTCATCAGATAGAATAAGAAAATTGGTTCTATTAATGTGGTTTATCAGCACAATTCTCTAATTTTTAATGAATGATATGCAGTTATTAATGCACACTATAATTACAGAACTGAATATACTCCAGAACTGATCACACAGAAAGGATACGTGCCAATTCATGGAACAAAGTTTCCATAGCACTTACTGCAGCTTGCCGATGAGTATTGGACAATATTCCGTGAATCTTCACTTTGTCTTTCTCCATTTGGTCAATGTTCACCCACAAATCCCGGCTGGCAGTATCAGATGGACCATATATCCGAGATATGTAATAATTATGGTCTGTATCCTCCTGCAACAAGAGAGAACAATGCATATCAAGAACCGAGATTTTTTTCCTGAAGATTCCTTATTTTAAAAATCCTACTGAAACTAGAAGTGTTTGTGGACTTCAAAATAGCCAGGTAACTTGAGTCATCTATAAGAAAATAAAAAATAAAAAAATAGACGAACATAACAGACATAAAATTAGTAATCCTCAGCTGGGCCTGGTGGCACACACCTGTAAACCCAGCACTTTGGGAGGCTGAAACAGGAGAATCACAAATTCAAGCACAGCCTGGGGAAATTAGCAACCTAGTGAGACCCTGTCTCAAAAATCAATAAAAAGAGCTGAAGATGTAGCTCAATGTAAAAACTCTGGATTCAATCCCCAGTACCTCGAATGAATGAGTGAATGAAAGAATAAATAAACATTTTAAAATTAAAAATAAATAAATAAAAAGGACTAGGAATATACCACAGTGTGGAGGCTCTGAGTTCAATCCTCATTAAAGACAAGACAAGAAAGAAAAGAAAAGAGAAAAAGAAACTCAGTAATCTCCCTTACAAGAAACTGTGAAATATTTATAAGCAAATATATATTTTGTGCACACTGATTTTTCAGCCACAGTAATGTTAAAGATGTAATTTGTGCCCAAACAAAACATGTCTCATTTAGAAATATTTACTAAAAATTTGAGATACAATAACTACTGATGGATAACAAGCTCAAACTCCTCTTCTTTAAAAATAAATCAGGGACTGCTTTCAGTTAATGGCCCCAGAAATTCAGATAAGTCATCTCCATTGGTTTGGCTCATTAATTTCCACTGGTACGAAGCTGGGCATGGAGCTGCACATCTGTAGTCCTAGGACTCTGGGAAGCTGAGGCAGGAAGATCACAAGTTCAGTTCTAGCCTGTGTAACATTGTGACTTAGCAATATCCTGTCTCAAGATTAAACAAACAAACAAACAAAAAGGGCTGGAGATATAGCTCAGTGTAAAGACATTAGATTTAATTCCCAGTACTGCAAATACATACATACATACATACATAAATTCTGCCTTTATTTAATTCTCATTATTGGTGTCACTACGGTGTCTCAAAAATCTGCTATATATCATCTCCCTGCTACCCGCCGAGAGAAGACTGAAATGTCTTAAAGGGTAATTCTGTTGAGGACTATATAGATAAATCATACCGTTCTTGGCTAATTCTGATTGCAAAATTATTTTGACAATAAAATGCAATTGTGCTCATAATTTAAGGACTCACTAAATAGAATGCATTTGTAAGATAGTCAAGTACTTAAATGTGAAAAAAGTAGTTATGTGAATAGGCTTATGAATTGAGTAAAAAAGTTTAGGATGTGAACTTTTTTCTAAAGTATTTATCTAAGAGCCACTTAAATAAAATGCAAGTATTCTTGACATTCTATCAAAACAAGAATTCCATATATTTTATTCCAAAAATATTCATATATATATATATATGTATATAGACACACAA
>NW_022900949.1:23127037-23183336 GCF_012274545.1 Fukomys damarensis
AAAAAAAAAAAAAAAAAAAGAGGGATTTCTGCCTCATGACTAAAAGAAACAATATAACTCAAAGTGTGAATGATGAGAACAGCCATCAAATGTTAACAGTAAATGGGCTTTATATTTCTTTAACAAAGATTATAATTCAATTTCAGACAAATTATGCAAATGCACACAAGAAAAGAAAGCAAAGTTCTGCCAAGAAAGAAGAAAAAGGGGCTGGAATCACAGAAACAGGAATACAATGTCTTACAGCACGAGGAAGACCAGCATCTTCGTGGTTTCCAAGCTCGCCTGGGAACCACGAGATGCCGATCATTTGGCTCCATGAGCACAAAAGCATGGGGGGGTGTATGTCCTACTGTGTGTTCAGTCCTCCAGCATGGAACTGGACTTCGTCACTGGGCCCAAGGCACTGTGCCCACGTCATGCTGCCACCCGCCATGGCTGGCGGACATGTATGAGCTCACAGCCTAAGCAAGACCCAGTTGGGAGACATTCAGGAGTTCTGGTGGGAGGTAATTTCCCTGATTCTTATTCTGAAGGGTAAATGCTTGGATACCATCGCTGAGGAAAATCAGGCATTCAGCCCAAAGTCCCTGAGATGCTCCTTTTGTGTTCCCAGGACTCTTGCCACATCAAAAGGGCACTCTAGGCAAACAGGGACTGGATTTTCCTGATGAGTATTTTCCGAAGGACAGTAGACCCCAGGCAGACTAGTGTTATCTGTAGAAAACGCCTCGGTGACCATAGCTATGTCAGCTATTTCTTGGACTCGCAGTCACAATGGGACAAAACAAGCTCACGATGTTACTGCTATGTAGCTTATTCTATAAAGCCCAGTCCCTGGGGCAGCCGGGTGCAGGACAGAGCACTGTGCTGTGCTGCAATCCCTCTGGTCACCCCTGGACACTCTGAGCGCTTTCGAGATTTCCCCGCCTGGCCCCCACTGCAGCATCCTCTTTCAATCTCTTATCTCCGGACCTCAGGAGATTAACTAGTCGAGCCTGCCTCCCCCTGATATTCCAAGTACTTCGCGGTGATTTTCCTGTCCAGTGCACTGCTGCTGGGTTTGATCCTTCCTTGATAGCTCGTCTCAACTGTATCCTTTATTACCTGCCAGGTACGTTTGGGCTGTGGGCCAGCCAGATGACACCAGCAAATACTGCACCATTTTACCATCATGAGGAAACACACACGAGGGCTAAACTACAGGCAATGGGGAAAAAAAAAAAAGAGCCAGCTCTGATCACGTTTGTCTATGTCTTTACCTATACTCAGTCTTCGGTTGTTACATTGCCTTAACTCGGACTACCATCATCTGAAAGAATGCTGACTGAAAACAAGCTTATTCCGAAAGCAAATTTAAGCAACACTGAAGGCGGCAACTTCAACAGATTTACAGGTCTGGATAACACATATCTCTCATTCATTTTTGTTATTCTAATATTTCAGGTAACCACACAGAAATGTAAGCTTGCATGGTTTGCCAGAAACCCGCAGGTTTAAATAACAGTTAATGATGACTGCATTTTTAAATTGAGAATTATGAAAGGATGGCTTTAAAAAATACTCAACGAGTTCTAATAAAAATCACAAATTTTTATCACTGTTTCTAGAACTCTTATGAAGAGCTCAGTAATATTTGGGGGAAAGATATCATCTTTAGGGAAATCATGTAACAGTCTATGATGGGGACCAATTTTCCTAAATTACTAATTCAGCAAATTCAAAATTCTGCAAAATTCAGTATAATTATTAAAATCAACAGTTATAAAATGACTTACACATGTCCCTTAATCCCCAAATCACTGTAATTAGTTAAGTAATAATATTGAAGTTCTATAAAGTAGTGAGTTATCTGCAAAATAAACAAGATTTTATTTAATCACAATGTACACAGCTAATATGGCTATGTGAAAATATAACTTAAATTTCTAAACTTAAATCACAGCTGCCAAAAGCTGTGTCACATCTCAGAAAATACTGAAAAGCTAGGCTAGAACTCAGTATTTGACGTCTATAGCTCAAGCTTGCCAAGTTGTCATGGTAATTTTTTATTCAGGGAAGAAAACAATTTATTATTTACCTAGGAATGGAGACACACACATTGTTAAATTCCAGCGAGGTGCTTGGCCAGCTATTCAGAAAACACATAAAATAGAAGTCTCAAAACTGCGACATTTTCAAAACACTGAATTATTCAAATCACATCTTGTTCTTTTATAGGAGTAATGGTATTTAAAGGGTTGCCCGGGGTCACTCTGGACGCAGAGATTTTTATTTTTCTGTTGGAAAGTAAATTATTGCTAATATGATAGAAAATGATAGAAAATAAAGCAAAACACTCCTGTGATATGCCTAGTTGCCAATCCATTTAGGAAACCATTACTGAAAGCAGACAGAGCAGAGGGCAGCTATAAATTCTACAAGTCCGTACTACTCAAAAATGCCTAGAAATGCGCAGCTGTACACAGACAAAGGACATACACCAAAAATATAGAGGGCAAATGACTGTAACTGCAGTGTAGCTATTCTGCTATCAGTTTCTATAATTTCTAACCCAGATGTTCTTCCTGTCTCTCATGGCTGTTGAGTTCATTTAACTAACCATGGGCAATTTTTGGAGGTGCTTAAGACAGCCTTGTATAGCAATGGCATTTGTTTCATTGAGAATGGAAACAAAAACAGAAACAGAAGAATCAAGACCGTATTGTTATGGTCTTCACTGTGCTACTCATTTGACATGCACAGAGCCATAAAACGTAAAGTTCTTTATGCAAACTCATTTAGCACTGAATTAACTGCCTACTTCATGAAAATTATTTTTTAATAAATAAAGGAACATTCTAACTGGAATCTAATCTACTTGTTTCAATGGTTCATTCAGGTAATTGGTAGGTAAACCTGAAGGTAAAGAAATTGTAGTTTTAAAAGGAGCAAACTCGACATTGTAGCTTTTAACATAATCTTTAGAGGGAGAAGTCTGAAATTAGTGGCCTGCAAGTTGTTTATATTCTACCATAGGCTGGCAGGAAAAAAAAAATACTGAACTCATTATTGCGTTTAAATATACCACTGATGGTATAATTCCACTTTTACAAAGTTACATTTTTCTAAATCTGAATGAATGTCTCTACTAACCCTACCTCCCCCTCTCCTCTGATTTACATGTGGATATGGTGTTGGAGACAGAAGCTGTATTTAGCATTAGTGGCTGGTTATTTGTCAATGATTGGATTTAGAGTGATTTCTCCTTCTGCGATCTATATTATCTGATTTGCCTTACAATAAACATATTATGTACAACAAGTTTCTTTACTTTGTGCTTCATAAAAAGCATTAGAAAACATTGAAGATGCCCAAGAATATCAATTGACAATCCTTGAAATCAAGCCACCAACATATATAAAGAAACAAAGCCAAATTCTATGTTTGGCTACAATAGAATATATTCTATTTAGAATTTCCTTTTCTTTTTTTTTGGTACCGGGGATTGAACTCGGGTCCTTGCGCTTGAAAGGCACGCCACCGAACCGCTGAGCTAAATCCCCGGCCCCTCTATTTAGAATTTCTATGTAGAATGTATCCTACATAGAATTTCTACAAAAGGTACTTCACAAAGTTCTTAAAAAGTCTTTTAACACAGTATAAATCAGATCCTCAAAACAAAGCTTCAAGGTCAATAACTAAATGTTAGTTTGAGCAGCACCTGATCTATAAATTTGCCATTGAATCCTTTTTAAATGCTAATTCCAATCAATTAACTGACATATGTCATTTTTCTCAATACTTCCTGTAATTGAAAGTCTGTCTTAATAGAAACAAAACTATTTCATTTCCATTAAATTTTGAGAGGTTGGAGTTTGAATCCTGTAGCAATTTTATTTTGTAAGCATTTGTTTTAGAAGCTGCACCGTATCCTTTGTTCTCTTCATCTGACCACGGGTGTAGGAATCATTTATTCTGTATCACAGACACGGCATAGTTTACTGAGAAGCATTTGGACAGAATGGATGGGAGGCAATGCTGGACAGGCGCTCGACAGCACAGCTACTGATCATGTTTACGATCCAACAGGACTCACTCAGGCTTCCCTTTCAGGTAGGACCCATGCGTACTCTGCTGGCTAATGTCGAGGTCATACCACAAGGATTTAAAAAGGGCTGGAGGCTGGAGACAGTTATACTCTGACAAGGTTAGGAACAAAGGGTGCAGAGGCAGGAATTGTTCGTGAGGCGGAGGAGAAGCTGAAGTCTTGAAGTCGCTGAACTTGCAAGCTGGCCAGTGATCTCCAGTTCTTGGTGGGCTTGATCACTCACGAGTCCTGTCACCTACTCAGGGCCGTCACCTACTCAGGTCATTTCAGCGTGAACTTTTCTGCCAAGGAAGTCCTTCTTTGCAGAGGTAAAGACAGGAAGACGGGAGGAGTCTCGGACCTAAGGGCGGCAGGACTAAGTACCTGGGAAGTACTGCAGGGGACCACATGGAAAGAGGAGCGGAGAAAGCCCCCTGTCCCTATCCACACCATGCCCGACTCCACTAGAAGAATGGAGCCAAACTCTAGATGTGAGAGGGTGCTTACATCATACTAGTTTCTTCATTCACAAAGACCCAACGATGATAGCATTTAGCTTTCTTGAATGGATTGCCAAAGAATCAAGTCGAACTGACGCATTGAAGTACATTTCTAAAGCATATGACTACAATATAAAGTATTCAGCATTTCCAGCATGATAAGAACAATTATATTTTATTTTTGAATAACCTTCAGTGTCCATCAGCAAATGCTACATTAATATCCTTTCCAGATACGAAGAGTAATTACACAGTATAAAGTTCCATTTACTATTTCAGTGTCAAAATAATTAAAATCAATCCATCTATCTCTTGTTGGTTATCAGATTGTTACAAGAGTTCTGGTTATGCACAATTTTAAATATTGTGTCAGTTTCTTACACATTTCCTCATCATTGCACTAGGAATTTTTACCTGCCTGATCTATTTACAGCATGATCTGTCTCTCCCAAGGATTATCTTGCCTATGACTTTGTAAGAAGAATCTTTTTCACAAAAGTTGTTACTCCCAAAATACAAAATTAATAGTGTTATATGTGCATATGTGTGTCTGAGTGTGTATCGTAAAATTATACTGGGCTAGGGATTTAGCTCAGTGGTTCCACTGCCTGCCTCACAAGTGCAAGGTACTGAGTTCAATCCCCAGTACAAAAAAAAAACCAACCAAACAAATCAGAATACTGTACAATACATAATATATGTAATCCACAATAATTCCACCATAAAAGTTTCCATGGTCCTGGTAACAATCTCTTGTCCATGACATTATCCTTCACCTGCCCCACGGTTACTTCTGAAGATGCTTCAAAATAATAACAAAATCCTGATTCTGTAACACAAGTGATTACCTAGATTTACAGGCATTTTGAGAGATACTGGTATGTGTTTATGGTGGATTGTTTATTAAATAAAAGAATGTACTTTCTACCTCAATAAGGTATAGTTTTATTTATCTGCCCAAGTAGAAAACTGTAAACTTTGCAAGAATTATCCCAGCAGACTATTCTCAGGTGTGGAGTAGAGAAGAGGTCAGAAAGGGAATCAAGGACAATTTTGAATGAATTATTAACAGTTCAGTTTGTCCCTTAACAAATTCAAGCAAGTGCTTATTAAACAGTGACCACTATCCAGATGTACTGCCAAGTTACAAAGGGACATGTGGGGGCTTAGCAGACCTACTAAAAAGGTGTGACTGAAAAAAAACACATAAAATATGTATGGGATTTCTGTCACATTGCATAAAATTAGCATCAAGATAATGGGACTCAGAGGAGATTTGGGTCAAAATATAAGTTCTAACTCGAAACAGTCTTTGGTTTTTTTGAGACAGGGTCTTACTATGTAGTTGAGACTGACCTGGAACTCACTATGTAGTCCAGGCTGGTCTCGAACTCACAGTGATCCTCCTGTCTTAGGCTCCCGAGTGCTGGGATTACAGGCATGCGCCACCACACCCAGCTCAAAACAGTCTTTGTAATTCTGGACTTTAGAAATGTAAGGAGCTGAGCTAGATCTTTCTTCAAATGCCTTTGAACTGAGATTCTTAAATCTTTGGAGCACTGGAAGATTTTAAAATCTTAGGCAAACAAGAAATGATTGCGAGATGCGGGTCACAGGTCCATTTCCATACTACAAGTGATCTTTACCAAAGGAAATGAAAGCATGCAGTTCGAGTAGTCACTGTCGACGGCCAGTCAGAGTTGATGTGGTACCACTTCAGTTGGCACATAATTATGGTAGTGGATAGGATACAGATTGCCACGGAGACAGAAGGCAAATTCATAGACCTCTTGCTCGAGGTCAGGGAAACATTGGGGACATCACTCGTGTCTTTACAAACTGAGTAAGTGATGGATGTTGCATGTGAGTGCCTTATTGTTTTCCAGAAGCACAGGACAACTATGATGAACACAACGGATGTTCATCTCAGAGTGCCACCGACTTTCTTAGTCAACACTGGAACATGTTGTTCTTGATTAAGATTCTAATAAGATTACTGACATTTAGAAATGGGAGGAAAGGAGCTAAAGGTGTAGGGAAGGTGTGATACGTAGGGGAAGAACAAAAAGGGAAAAGAAAAAAATGTGAGAGAATGAAAAGATGAAAATAAAGTGTTTGTAGATGGGGAGGGGAGGAGGGGGTGAAGGGAGGGCAGAGGTAAGGGGAAAAAAATGAGAATCAAGACTTGCCATGTAAAGGTACATGATCCCAACAATGAATGTAACTGTACTGTATCCCTAAATGTACCAATAAACTCAATTAAAAAAAAAAAAAACTGGAGTTAAACGACAACTACGGTTGTCAAAATGTTCTGACAATCAAAAAGACTATCATTTAAAAGATGAAAGTTTCCGTTCTACATTAGCATCGATAACGGGACCAGAAGTTGGGTACTACCTACATTCTGCCTTACTTTCAGTGGACACTTGACTTAGGAATTCAATTTGTTTCCAAGGGCTGGTTGTAACTCAAGTTGGTCAGTGAAGGCTCAGGCTCCTTGACATGGCCTTCAAAGTCTCTCTCCTATACACTGGTAGACCTCAGTGTCCTGAGAGAGACACTGGACCACGATTTCTCAGTTAATCTCTCATAAGAAAGGATGCTGTTATGTTCCTTCCAGAGTTCTTAAGGGTTAAATCTGTATCTGAGACCATCTGGAAGCCCAAGCAGCCGGCATTCGGGTCATAATTTCAGACTTTGGTTGTAAGTTAAAACTAAAACTCCAGTCCTCACTCTAGTTGTTTGCATTTGGCTGGTCATAACTTGAGGGTCTGCTGTACCTCTGCTTACCATAACAAAATGCCTTTTAGCCAGTTAGGTTAACCTTCATTGTCAACTTGGCTGTTTTAAAAGACTCTAGAAGAGGCATTTGAGTTTAAGGGTAGTAACTTCATCAATGGGTTAAACTATTAATTAGTTATTCGCTGAATAAACTATAAGGAGGCAGGACCCATTTGAAAGAAGAGGATGAAAGGCCCTACCCTTATGACTTTATTTATATTTAATCATTTTCTTTTTCTTTTTTTTTTTTTTTTTTTGGTATCAGGCATTGAGCTTGGAACCCTGCACTTGTGAAGCAGGTGGCGAAACCACTGAGCTAAATCCCTGGCCCAAATCCCCTTTATTTTCTAAAGGCCTTGTCTGCAAATACAATCACACTGGAGGCAAGGACTTGAATATAGGTACTTGAGCAAGGACATAGCACATACATATAGTTCTTGTATTAAGTTTGGATTTGTGAAAACAAAACTCCAGAAATTATTACTTTTGCAAACTCATGTCATGTTACAAAGCTAATAAAAAATTGCCATTCCAACTTTCTAAAATAAGAGGCCTTTTGGAAAAACCGTATAGTTCTCTGTCTTAGTATATATTTTTGAGGGGGGAGAGACATGACCATTTATAATTTCTAAAGAATTACGGAGAGCTGGGCATTTAGCTCAGTGCCTGCCTCACGAGCACAAGGTCCCGAATTCGATCCCCAGTACCAAAAACAAACAACAAAACAAGTAACTTAAATTATAACTTAAGTAAGGCTTTCACAGAACCAACATTTGCGAAAAAACTTCATGGTTTCTCTGTACCAACTGCTCAGCAATTGCTTAATATTATCATTTCTAGGATAAGTATCTCAAAACCTTTCAGTCTGCTATTTCAAGAGACATGTATATTAATGTAGTTGAATTGGTCACACTTTTTCAACCTATTACTCATTGAATGCCAGAGAATAACACCTTTTTTCAGTATTTTTTCCTTTTTTCTAACATACCCATGTCCTTAAAATCTTAGCCTCTTAGATTCAAGCACTGATTAGCAAGTCATCTATTAGCTGTAAATGGAATTTTGCAAGATTTGAAATCATCTATCATACTTAGAATCAAAAGGAAATATTACTTTACCCTCTCCATGTTATTTTGTAAATAAAATTAACTTTCTGAGCCTCAATTTTCAAGACTATAAAATGGAAATTCGAATAAAAATAGTCAAAGGCACAACAGTGGACTTAAGTCCATTTGAGATAAACATGCTCTATACCCTGGAAAATCTAAAGTGGTATTAGATACTTTGTTAATGGAAAAAATTCATGGTAACCATAAAACTTCACATATTCTACATGTTTTGCTACCAACATTTACCAAAGTAAGAAAACTCCACTGCCAAAACACAGTCCATAATTAACATAGAAAATATATGTTCTATCTCTGTTACCTCTCTCTATGGGCTTTTGGTGGTTTGTCTGTTTTTGGTATCTTTATTCTAAAACTAAAAAAATAGGTAATAATTTATGAAAATTGATAAGAATAGCTGAAGTACTATTCAGCCATAAAGAACATGAAACTAGAGAGATTTATAGCTAAGCAGATGCACACTGAGGCCATACTCTTAAATGAAATTAGTAAGTCGCACATGTGTAAACACTGAATAGTTTATCTGGTGTGAAAATCTAAAAGTGTAAATAAAGATCAAAACGTGTAACTGATATTGTGTAATAGGAAGAAAAGGTCTAAAAGAGTAGAGGAAGTGGAAGGGACAGGAAAAAGGTTACAAGGGAAAAGAAAAAGTAAAAGGAAAAACATGGAAACAAAGTCTTTGTAAATAGGGAAGGGTAGAGGGGGTGAAGGGAGGGCTGGGGAATAGGGAAAAATAAGAACCAAAATAAGCCATGTAAAGGTAGGTACAAGATCCCAAAGATGAATGTAACTGTACTGTATACCTGACATGTACCAATAAACTCAATACAGATTTAATAAAAAGCAGTTCTGTGTAATTTGACATCTATGCTCCTTTTACTTCCACAGTTTCTGTTAGGTATTAATTTTTTCTGTAGTTCAACAAACAAAACAAAACAAAACAAAAAAACCACACTTCCTCAAATGGTTTTACCAGACCTTCTATAAAAGCTCTCCCATGGCCTCGCTACTTGGCCTCTTCATTCCTCCTTCTCTGTCTTCAGAGCACTCTTTTTTCATAGACTCACTTTAAAATAGAAACCTAATCATAACACTGCCGCGCTAATGAGACCTATTACTCTCAGAGCCAAACCTGAAGGGCTTCCCACATGCTGCACCCACAAATCTGCATCTGCGCCCTCATCACGTGCTGTGCCCTGACCATGCTGGCTTTCTTGTCCCATGGATTCGCCAATTCTCCGACATCTCACATGGTGCCTGCTCTTTCACGCCCGCGGAATAGTCTTCTCCAATCGTGTCCTGCTTTATTTCTCAGTCTGCACTGACTGCTTTAACTTCTCTCTCTCTCTCTCTCTCTCTCTCTCTCTCTCTCTCTCTCTCTCGTGGCTACTGTACATTCAAACAATAGCAACATTGCCTGGTGCGTTATAGAGATTTGATCCACCACTGTTGACCTTATAGCGCCTTTACATCTCACAGGGGAATTTCTTTGCCTTTGTCACTTCTCAGAAAAGATCTCCAAGAGGTGGATTCTTTTTAACAGCAAGGAAAAGATAGCAGCTCATATACAAACCAGCCTAATTTATTTACAAATGAATTTTATGTGTTATTCAAGCGGTGGCTTAAAATGACCCTTTATTTGTTCAAGTTCTGTAGATCGGCGAGGTGGGCTGGCCACAGCCAGACATGACCTCCGCCCTCCAGGATATCACCGTAGCCCACTGCGACCAGCTGGCCTGATAGCTGAGATGGCTTTGATCACATGACTCCCTCGTTCTAAATTGTTAGGCTGGGCTCCTTCACAAAGCCATACAATCCAAGAGAAGAGGAGTATAAACCGGAAGGGCTCTTCAGACACTGCCTGGAAGTTACACAGTGTTACTTCTTCATATTCATTTGATCAGACCATGTCCTGGGTTCTACTGGTGGCTCTGAGAGGAGCTGTAAGATCTATGGACATCCTTAACATGTCATCCAATCCAGACCTTCTGCTCCCCCTGCAAGGGCAGTCAGGGTATGTGTAGGTACAGAGCCACTCAGCCCTCTGGACGAGCTGTACTAATTTCTCTTTTTGGAGAGACCATGTTGGAAAAACCCTGGGTAGCACTGAATTCGTTTTCCAAAGAATCTCTATAAGTGCCTTTCTTTGGCATAGGTACTTTTAGCAATGTAAATCATCCTACTGTTTTCTAAACAAACACTTACAATTCTGTTTCAAGTGATAAATTCTTTTAGGACCACATTTCAGAAGAAGGAAAACCTTCTTTGCCAACTCCATGAAATCCAGGTAGCAAGTATGGAGATCGAATAAGGGCAGAGCAAAAAGGTAGGTGATTGCCATCTTTTCACGAGTCATTAAAAATAAGAAATCAAAAGTAGAAACAACAAAAATCATGGTCTGTGGAACAGTTTTGTTTTAAAATTACCAAAGCAAATATTTAATACAGAAGAGTCAAACTAATAGTTTCATTGTATAGATTTGCTCAATGTGCAGTCTCTTTCAGATCTGAAAAGCTGACATTTATGCCTTGCAATAACATTACAAGATAGCTAGAAGAGATTTTTTCTTACTTCTGTGCAGTCTGAGAAGTGTATTTGCTTCCTTTTGAGGGTGAGGGGCTTGTGTCTTGCAAAATCACCCAGGGGGAAAATATCAGAGTTATTCCTTTCTCCCTTTCTTAAGAACTAGCTGGAAAAAGCCCAAGAAAAATTCATGCAGGTAAAATGTTCTAGAGAATATAGTCTGCAGTGGCAAGATGTGTAAAATGGCCTATTTATTTACAATCATTTCTTTTAGGTATCACTCATTCAAGTTAAGGAGTATTCATGATGCAGTGGCTATATGTATGTGAGAGGCCATGAGCTCAATGTCATGAAAGGCAAAGAGTTGCTCACGATACACAGTTCTTGGTTTCCAGAAGCCTGAAAATAAAGTAAGGTAACACAGATACTCCAATACCTCTCTTCCCAACAGGTATATGGTAACTGCTACACTAATGACAGACTCAGCAATATAAGCATTTCAAGAAGGAGCAAATCTTACTCAGCTTTAGCAATAGAGAAGAATAAGGTTCATAGAAATAGTCACATTTATTTTGGGTCTTGAAAAATGAATTAGAACAAAAGAAAATCATTTCAACTAGACAGACTGGTCGGAGCATAAGGAGCAGAAAAAGCCACAAATAGCACTTAAACTATTCAAAATAACAGTTTTATAAGGGAGTGACATGAAACAAGCCCAGTTAGATAAGATGAATTTACACTGCACGAACCCTTTTTAAAGTCTGAACTATCTTCTGTAAAAAAAAATGGGAACCCATACAGAGGTCCATTATTAAAAGGAGCAATCTAGAAAACAGCACGGAGTAAAGAAGGGGGAAATTAGAATCACATATTAACTTGGAAGCTTACAATAGGCCAACAATAAAATCATGAATTAAAACTGGGTTGGTTACAAGAGTAAAAGGGAAACAGGGCATAGTGGGAAAGATTACGAAGAATTCAAAAGATTCTGCAGTGTTTGAGAGGGAGAGAAGCATTCAAAGCTGACCCTGAAGGATTTAGTACATTTAACTGGGACAACCCAGAATTCACAGAATAACTGGTGCCACTTAACATCTCAACGCACAACTTGACATACTACATATCATTCTCAGTAATAGAAAACAAACAGGAAAATAAATATCACTCATTCCCAAATACAATGCATACACCAGACATAGAAATAAGATCTTAGTAGTAACCAGACACAATCCTGGTCTTCTATATTCAAGAAACATCTGCATTTCTTTTTCTTTAACTGAGTACCTGGATATACGCTCCAGGAGGGACAGTGCCTTTGAACTTCAGCAGTGGTTTCTCATTTGTCTGCATATCAGACTTACGTGGAGATCTTTAAAATACTCCAAAGCCCAGAATATACACCAGACCAGTTAAACCTTAATCTGAGAAGGAGGTTTAGAGTGGGATCCAACATGCACTCAAGTTGGAAACTCTTGAGCAAGAGGAAGTGCTATCAACTAACCGAAACTTTCAAATTTCAAATGAACATTCTCTGAAACTACATGGGAGTACTCAAAGTAAAAACTTAAAACTCTACAAAAATTTCACCTCATTCTTAGAGATCAAAATTTAAGAACTCCACTAGTGTTGGTATTGAGCCTACTGCTTTCCAATCACATCCAGCAAGGTTTGTGTTCCAGACTTCTGGAAGGATCACAGTCCTGGGATGGGGATTTAGTTCACTGGTTCCACTGCCTGCCTCGCAAGGATGGGGACCTGAGTTCGATCCCTGGTGCCCCCCCCCCGCAATCACAGTCCTTGGTCTCTTTTTTGAATCAGTGACTCTTAAAGTTCCTCCTGTGTTGAGACTGATCTCTCTAAAGCACACTATGTCCAGAATTCTGTTCCTTGATGGACAGCAGATCTAGACAATTTCTGAGATGTTTACTTTACAAGATGCATCTATTCATGTCCCAGAACCACAATTAAGAAATTCTCATATCATTTCTATGAGATCGATTTGAGAGAGAGCTTTATGTAGTTTTTCCCCCCCAGGTTATACCAGCTTTGAAACAAGTATCAAACAAAATGAAATACCTTCCACAGTGCATAGGAGAATCTGTTTGAGTTTGAGAAATTCGCATAATTGTAAAGATCACTAGTCAGTCGGCAAGTGTAATGAATTAGTGCATTTCTGCTTCTGATAAGATACTACAGACTTGATAATTTCTAAGCAAAGTAAATTTATTTTGGCAGTGTTCTGGAGGCTGGGAAGTCCAAGATCAAAGCCCCAGGGTTTGGTGAGGGCCTTCTTGCTGATCCCTTATGTAGTGCAAGTCAGAAGGGCAAGACAAAGAACCAGCTTTCCAAACTCTATAGTGGCATTAATTCACTCACGAGGGCGAAGTCCTCATAGTGTCAACCTTCCCATTAGGCCATGCCTCTCAGTAATGTATTGGGAATCAAGTTCTCACACTTGACCTTGAGGGGCACATTCATACCAGAGCATAAAGCCATGAGGCCTGCTATAATGATGTAATATAAAGCATTAAACAACACCAAATGCAATACTACTTATAAATAGCAAAGTACAAAACAGTTATGTTCAGCCTTGCCAAGTTCAAGTTTGTTCATTTATCTTTACCCACACACTGATTTGGAAACTTCAGCTAACTGATGATATTTACTCTTTTATGGTTCCTCAACTTGTTTATGTATTCTGATGACACCCTGCACCTTACTCCAAATTCTTATGTAGCTGGCATGAAGATTCCTTGGTCTCTGGGATTTGTGGACCTTGAGGTGATTAACCCACCCTACTCTGTCCATTAAGAAACGTAAAATGGCACCATTTTCTGAAAGGATGTTAGTTTCTTTACTTTTCATTCTTTTAAAGAGAGTTGGGTGGCTAAATCGACCTCTCTGTCTTGCTTTGGTATGTGATATGCTTGAGTGGACACTCAACTTTTTATTTAATATGCACAAGGAAATCAAGTAGGCCCACAGTATGCCACTGGTATAGTCAGTAATGCCTGCATTTCCCACTAGACTATAATTAACATTAATGCAGGATCATAGTTTTCTTTTTATTTCTATGTATTTCCTAAAATGATATTACCCTGAATAATATTTTCAGTATCCTAATAGCAAAGGAAAAGGGATTTGACTAAAAGGGCAACTGGTCAACCTTTGAATCAGAATAGGAACCCTTAACCATGTACTTGGGTTAGAAGTCTTATATATTCAAATACTTAATAAAATAGTCAGGTATGGTGGCACATGCCTATAATCCCAGCACTCAAGAGGCTGAGGCAGGAAGACTGCCTCAAGTTTGAGGTCAGCCTAGGCTACACAGTAAGTTCAAGGTCAACCTGAAATATAAAGCGAGATCCTGTCCCCCCAAAAATAAAATAAAAAAGGAGACAATTTCCATCCATTTATTCTATCAGAGCTCAGACAGGTTAAGCAGTAGCTCCCCTAAATGAAGTTATTTAGAATCACCAGCAACTATTAAAAAGAATATAATTTGTGAATAAAATTTTAAATGCTGATTAATGGTGAATTAATAACAACGTAGGGAAAAAGAAAGTGAAAAGAGTTATGTCAAAGTTACCCTTGGGATTTCTTAAGTAAGGAATATTATTATTCCAGATAGTAAGGATGGAGACAATGGCAAAGAACAGAGAAATTCAATTAGGAGACAAGGAATGTAGTAAACATTTCAGAAGGGTGAGAGCAGGCACCAATACACAGTGCATCGGTGCTCATTACTATTAGCAGACAATTCAAAGCTCGATCCAACTTTCTTCATGGGCTCCTTTTGACTTGATGACTTATAAGTATTCAGTCCAATATGTCGGACATTGTTTCTCAAATTCAACACAGATTGGGCTGCCTTATGTGGTTGTGGTTTTATATAACTGGTGGTGGCACAAAGATTTTTACTGCAAGGACGACATCAACAAGAGTTTATGAAGCATGTGGAGGAATAACACATAATTTGTCAGCCCAGGAGGCAAGATTGCCTTGAAAGCCAGAGGTAGAAATTTCCTCCAGGACATCTCATGAAGTAATGAAAACATTTGCAGGTTAATTTTTTAAACAAGTGACTTTTAGAAAGTAGCTTCCTACAATTTACTTCTGTTGTTGGCATATTGCCTTACTCCATTTTGCGCTGCTATAGTAGAATGCCACAGAATGGGTACCTTATAATGAATGGAGATGTGCTGGGTCATAGTTCTGGAGGCTGGGAAATCCAAGATTGCAGGGTTACATTTGGCAGTGGCCTTCTGGCTCTGTCATCCTATGGCAGGGCACAGAGGGGGCAACAGTGTACAAGAGGGACTCTGTCATGTGACCCCACTATTATGTGCAGTCTCACCAGAGGGTGCCCAAATGGACTGAAACCTCCAATACTGGGAGGCGAGATAAACCCTCTCTTTTTATAAGTAAATGATCTCAGGCATTTTGTTCTAGTGCTGGAAAGCTGACTAACATGCATGTATAGCAGAGTTCTCCTTTGCACAGAGCTGTCAAGAACTCTCACTACCTGCAGGTGACTTGTAGACCATGGTGCAGACCCTGAGAGCCACAGCAATCTTGTCAAAGTGCATGTGTTGGGGGAGTAGGGTCAGGAGTTTGCTCACGCATTTCTAATGCTTATTCTAGAAAGCAGCTCCTGAGGATCTTCTGAGGATCAAACTATCCATACATAGTTCAGACAGTGGACACGAAGCACATTGAACCCAGTGAAATGCAAATCTGTGCATGTGACATCCAAGGACCTCTGGGCTCTGGTCTCAGCCTTCAGAGGTGTCTCTGTCAATCTACATCTAACAATCTACATCTCTGAATCCACATTTTTTCCTTCACATTTTTAATAATAGTATTTTTGCAGGATTTCTATCTGTTCTACTAGATTGCAAGCTCCAAGAAGGCTCAGTTCAGATGGGCTTTCTTTACTATAGAATCCTAGATACTAGCACTGACCATATACCCTTCAACTGGATAAAATCTAGGGACCTTTTTGTTCCATCTTGTCTCTGAATTTTTAAATGTCAATAAATAGACTTATAGAAGATGCTATAAAAGTAAACCAAGAGAAAGTTGCAGTCCTCCCCTAGCTACACGAATCCCATGGTGAGTCACCAAGTATAATCACGAGCAGATGTTTACAATAAAATGTGGCTCGAGGAAAAGGATCACAATGGTTGAGGCCTGCGGGTCAGTCATGTGAGAGATGAATGGGGAAGGACGGCGTGATGACTAGCGAGACTGGACCTACTGTGTGCAGAAGTCAGAATGAAGAGTAAGCGTGAGCGTTCTAGGGATGTAAAATTTGCCCACAAATGAGAAAGTGTTTTAGTAAACACTGAAGTTGTTCAAAGCAGAATTTGCTTCTCAAGAACTACACAATTCCATTAGAAGATTTTCAGCAAAAGCCATTGGTGATGTTATAGAAATGTTTCCTCTACGAGGATCAAAGCTGGAATTTATAATATCCAACATTATTTTAGTTGTTGATGGTATATTTAAGCCACATTCAGTTTGATATGTTTAAAAATACTTCGCAAAGAATTAGTGGCTAAATAGTGAGTTCTTCAGATGAGAAATAACCTGAAATCTATCTGAATTTTTCAAAACAGCTCTAGACTTTATTTTTTCTTCTCTACCTTCCTTTTTTAGGTTTCATCTTTGGCTTATGCTCATTTATTTGGGTCAGAGGACTTAGGAAAGTATTTATCTTTTGCAATATCTCATAATAAAGGCATTAAAATATCACGTTTATGGCATGTCTGCACACATGGCAGGTAACTTAGTCTTTCCGTGTTGCCAGAACAAGGTACTGTGGACTAAATAACTTTAACAACAGAAATATACTTTGCTATCGTTACAGCGGTTGGATAGAAGTCCAATAACAAGGTGCAGTACATGTGTGTTCCGATAAGACAACCAACATCTCGCTATTGTGCACATGGAGAGAAGAGAAAGGAGGGCAGCGGGGGAAGGAGACCTCATTTAATAGAAATTACCTCTTAAAGGCTGTACTTCCAAATACAGTCACTTTGGTAGTGAGGGCTTCAACATATACATTTAGCAGGAATGCGATTCCCACACCACCCCCAACACCAGGTACCAGGAATTGGCGGAAGGAGCTGTAGAGAGGGACTACAGAAGAAAGAGCCGGCTGGACGAGGTCCCAGAAACAGAAGACATTAGCCCAGACTTCAGCTCTGTGAGTGAAGTTCCAATTTCAATTAGATCCAGTTATTGTATTGCACTTGAAAAGTATTCTGAGTGAGCTCCCACTTATATCTGTATAAACGCTAAAAAACGAGAAGAAATACAACCACTTTTGAACTACAACTTTGCCCCCAAACAGTTATCTGGATGAGTTATATTCTTTTTTTCTTCAAGTTGATATGAAATTTATAAGAGTATATATCTATTTTACATACAATGTGTACTATCATATATATGGTGAGCATATGACAATACAGTTTATACCATTTCTTTCTTTTTAGTTATCTAAGGATAGTCATAGAGTAGGTCCTGTTTTATTAAAAATTGGATATTTGCCAATGTCTCAAATAATTTTTTTTTTTTTACTTTCTAAAGACATACTGGCAAGTCTAAAATGTTTTAGTCTTATAAAAAAGTAACTAAAAAGATAGTTACTTGAAGAAATATCATTTTTTAATTACAATGTATTTAAGGGTACACATGAAAGTTTTCTTTCCCCATACGTTTTC
The DNA here is from genome assembly GCF_012274545.1 of Fukomys damarensis. Taxonomy (NCBI): domain Eukaryota; kingdom Metazoa; phylum Chordata; class Mammalia; order Rodentia; family Bathyergidae; genus Fukomys; species Fukomys damarensis. The sequence continues at coordinate 23,144,772 of NW_022900949.1, forward strand.
ACACTGTTGAAAAGTTGGAGCAATGAATTAATCATAAACAAGAAGTAGATGTCTCGTGATTGCAATTTCAAACACTAATATTTCCAGAGAACAAAAAAAATAATTTTGGAAATGTCCTTCAAAATAGCCAGTGTAGTAAGTATTCTAGCACCGCCTGGAACATTTTGTTTAAAACATTTTGCTGTCGACAGGAACAAAAGGAAGTAGTAGTAGTTGGCAGGACTGACATAAAATAAATATAGAAGAAAGGCGGACAAAAGTCTGGAATCTATACAGAGAATCCTATTATTTCTGATCCAATCCAATTCAACTCAGCACACAGGTGTGCTGCCTAGCGGGTAGAGATAAAAGCAACAATGAGTTATGTCCCAGAATTTGCAAATGTGGACTTCTGGGACAGAACCTACTAGGTTTACATCAATCAGGAAGATGACAATTCATCTGTGATTAGCAATAGTAACTGGTTACCCAGGGGACAGATGGGCCTGGAGACATGTATAGTACTGTTTTTGTTTTTGTGTTTTTGGTACCAGGGGTCAAACTCGGGGCCTTTCCCCTGCGAGGCAGGCAGCAGAAACACTGAGCTAAATCCCCAGCCCATGTACTGTATTTTGCCATCTATGGGTTTGTTCACATATGCTTAAGACAAAAAAAAAAAAAAAAAAGAGTGAAGCAGTGTTTCTATATCTCTTGACAAACTAGAAGATTCGGAATCCTGGGCTTGGGTGCTCAAACCTTAATTCCCAGCAGCTGGGTAACAGCTAACCCATCGGCCTGGGGGTTCTTCCTTCAGTCTTCCTCAAACTCTGTCCCTGCTATTCTCCTACACCCAGGAGGAGCCCCTGGAAATAAATCATGCCACAAGGGCCTCTACTTTTACGCTTCCTTTAACACCTGGAATAGAACCTGTACGGCCCTTTCCCCAGGGCAGTTAAATTTGCCAACTAAATGTAAACGCAGTAATTATCTTCAAATATGAGATTGAAGCAATATATCTGGAACCGGAAGTTTGAAAACATGCAGAACTCCCATCAAGGTAGCTTTAGAGAAACCTCAGGAAAACAAATTTGGAATGTGCTAGTCATTTAAGAAGCGGAAACGTAATCTACGATGTGGAATGCTGTTTGGAAGGATTGAGTGTGAAGAGGAAAGCAGTGATCGACCCCCAGACTCCAAACAATGGCTACAGAGTCATTTTTAAAAGGAAATGCAATATCTGTATGTGAGGACTAGCCGCACAAAGAATCTTTCAAGAAGATGGAAAGAGAAAATTCAGCGTGATCAGCTTTGCGGAAGCTGGCAAAGGTACCTCTGGATTCCCAAAAGGAGGCTAACTCAATTAGAGAAACCTGGGGTCCGCGGATGGCTAGCAAGTACTGAGTGGGTGTGCAAGCTCCACAGAACCCAATGCGTCATGAGTCTTGACCCCTCTTTTCTGCTTAATCCCAAACACCTGTCCAATCCAGAAGCACCACGACGTTTGCTCCCAAATGCAAACCACCAGTTACCGTTCAGCCAACTTGGAGAGCGTAAGACTCACGGCGGTGGTTTCAGTTTTCTGGTCCCACTGGGCAATAAGGTGGTTCTCTCTTCCCTCTTTCTGTCCCTCTGTCTCTTCTTCAGTCGTGTCAGCTTTTGCAACATCTCAGTTTGAGGCTGCCGAAGAGGGGAAGCAGAAAGGAAGGCAGCAAAGCTCTTAACAAGAGCCACGGCAGAAGCAAAATGACCAAAGCAAAAAGGAATCTGTTGCTGTCTCTCAAGCCAAGAGCTTGCTTTCCTTGAAAGGCACCATTGCTAAATGACTGCTGCGGCTTCCCTTTGCTCTGCTCCACAATGAGGTGGGAGCCACCCTGCTAATACTGGCACAACTGCCTCTGGCTCTCACCCTGCACGTGGACAAGCACGAATCTGCAATTGTTTCAGAAACACAGTGGGAGGGGGAGGAAGAGAATGTCTAAACTGCTGTGAGCTTTCACCAGCGCAGGTAAATAGGGACTGCAGGAGGGGACAAGGACATCAGGATTCTCTTGTGCCCAAGGGAAGACAGATTTCCACAAGAGTCACATACCCCACTTCGTTACTCATTTTCATATGAAAAAAACAACAGGCTTTTGTTAGTACCCCAGGTCAAGTCCTTGCTCCATTTCATTGTGTTTACAGCCCAAACCACAATTGAGTCTTGGGTTTTCCTGGCTATCGAGAAAATAAGCATCTCTATCCTTTCTGGGTTTCCTGTTTTCTCCTCACTTACGTTCTCCTCTCCTGGCATCCAATGAACATGCCGCACATCAAGGGATGCTTTACAAAGTACCTGACACTGTTCCCTCAAGGAGACTGCACCCTGAGGCAGAATTTCCCTAGACTTGGTCTTCTGAGGTAAGCTGGTCATTTCGTGGCTACATGGTATGGGACCATAGCTGCAGTTTCATCTGCCAAATTCTGCTTTAAATAGAGAAGCTGTCACTTATTCCAGAAGAGGATCTGTTTATGCTCCCCCACGGCCTTGCAGTAAAGGAGATGAGTGGTAGTTTCAGGCTGCTCAAACTGATAAACGAAAATGAGTTTCTAGTCCGGAGCAGTGACTGGTTTAGAAGGAAAAGTTACCACCAAGGGAGCAGAGGGACAGGCCCAGAGGAGCAAGCCTGGCCGTGGGGACAAGCAGGCAGGTGAGGCTGGAGAATCTCCCCACGCTGGCCCATCGCCTTGCGTTCACCCTCTGTCACCTCTCTAGCTTTGCACAGGTCCCCATCCCTGTCACTAAACAACCACAGAAAAATCCATTTTTAAGGATTTAAGGTTTTTTTGTTTCATCATCTCTCCTCTTTATTTTACAAAGCCAATATCTAGAGAGCGTATTTAAAGCTTAAAGAATTTACTGGAACAGAAGGGAATCTTGTCCAGCCCCCTCCATGGAGATGTTTAGTTTTCACTGCTGTCTCTACCAGAAAAACACGTTGCTTATACTGCTGTGGAAATACAACAACTACTTTATGTACCCACTAAGTATAAGGCAGAAGCAAAATGTGAGCCGTTATTTCTTTTCCCCACTGAAGTAACTTTTAATTATGATTACGAAAGACACAGGTGAGTATACACATAGCTACACAAACACATAGACAGACAGGTACACTCCCATCCAGATATATACAAAGTATCAAAATTCCTATTTGTAGGCTCTGAAACAATTTTCTAGCATATGTCAATAGTGCCCAGGGAAAAGGATTTTTAAAATCACTACCTGTACAGCCAAGATTTTTGGTTTAATAAATGTGTGAGCGCTGCCCAAAGGGAGACAGTGATTCCTTGGTAGGGTGGCTACAGATCACTGGCAGAAAGCTCTGCTGGACTAAAATGAAACAAAGTAAAATGAATTAATCCTTGCCCCAGATTCTGATTCCATGCTATTGACTCACTTATTGCTTTGTTTCAGGGACGATTTCAAAGTCGGAAATGATTTCCTCTTCCTACATTCTCTATTACATCTAAAAAGTCAGTAGAAATGTAGGAAGAGTGATCCTACAGTCATCTCCAACATTTGCTGTAATTTGCATTCGAGGGTGATCACCAACTGAAAAAACAGATTTTTAGGAAAACGCCTCGACACTGTTCTCAAAGGGACAAAAATGTGCATTTTCTGGTCTTTTTATGCAGATAACTTTGTGTGCAAAGACTATCACAGCCTCTTAATGACAAGTAAGAACTGCACATTTATAGAACCATTTTTTATTAGTTTTTCTTTGGTGCTGGCCAGGGAACCCAGTGTGTTATGCATGCTAAGCTTGTGCTCTACCACTGAACTATATTTCTAGACTCGAAAACATCTTTAGAATGGAAGTTCTGATTATTTAGCAATAAAGCTGAACAAAGCATATCAAATGTATTCTTAATCTGCTCTGATCCCAGTATACCTACCGAGTGATGCAAAATCACTTCTGACAGTGACAGCAACAGTAATTTTGATTCCTATTAAGCCAGTCCCTTCTCTGTGTGTCTGTAAGTAATGGAACTGTCCAACGCTGCCGTCTAAAGTCTGCTGCGTACCTTCACCTCCACCGGCTGTTGGCAGGAGTGAAGCAGGAGCTTTTGAATGTATGAATTATGATATTTTCTTAGGCTTAGGATGGAAAATACTACTTTGCGTTCAGCTTTTGAGGATCCCTGAATATTCGAGGATTGATCTAAAAAGTTTATTTACTTTTAGAAAAAAATTTTTTTCTATCACCAGGTCCGATTGGTGATATGAGACACATTTCTAACGAACAGTTACTATTTTGGTCTGGCACATCTGTATAACACTCTTTTAATTGCATTTTCCTGATTTTATGGAACCTACTTTTCCATTCTGATGAAAGTCCCATTCCGCTGAAAAATAAAAACAGCCACATCTGATTATTGGAAGAACTGAGATAACAAGTCATTCTTTATTAAAGTAGTCTTTAAGTAGGGGAAAATAATGCTTTGTACATGACTTTTAAAGTAATAGGGCATTCCACAATCTTATTTGCAAGCGGTATATTAACTTTTTAGTTCTTTAGGAAGATGTGTTAATGTTCCCTGTGCATATTTTCAGAACCTAACATTTTAAATGATCTTTTTCTCTATAATAGTTTTAAGCGACAAAATAAGTAAAGCTTTGCATGGAAATAAAGCACATCCTGTTGAGCAGTATATTCTAAGACAAAGAAAAACTATTATAATACGAAATTTACCAGGAAAAAACCCCTGAGAATCAAATCAGTGCATGCATCTTTGCACAGCATAAAATTATCCACAATAATTCATTAAACTCCAAAAATGGTAGGTAGTATTATGTCCAGATACAAAATTTTATCATGAGACAAAAACTTTTTAGTTTTAGGAGAACCTGAAATTTTTCCTTCGTAAAGTAGTATTGAAGCTGGGTGAAATTTTTAAGTATAAATAAATACAAGTTTGTTCTGCAAGTTTTTCTTTCAAATTACTTTGGCCATGTGTGAATTATGCATTCTGAATTCAAAATACTACAGAAAGAAGACAGGTAGGAAAGCTGGAAGGCAGAGATACAGAAATATTGTCCAGAAGATTAATACTAGTATTTTTATAGCTTTGATCTTTAAGCTAGCAATTGCATAAAGATTTGAAGTTTACAAAACAGCTAAAACCTGCCTGTAAAACAAAACAGTTTGAGCCACGTCTAATCCATCCATTCAATTCATTCCAAGTGATTCCGGATTCCAAACTATTACTTCACTTTATAGTTCAGGCTTGCAACACCATAGGGAAACAGCTCAAAACAAGTGGTCCCAAGGGCTGTAAAGTTCAATTCTTCTCATGTTTCTAGAGAGATCCAAACATCTATGCATTGCTAGGATATGAGTAGGAAGGATTTCTCTCAAGGAAACAAAACGAAAACCAAGGCAGTGTCTTTTCATCCTAAATGCTACCACCCTTTGACGGACTTCCTGAAATTGATGCCTACCTCCCCAGAGAAAAGGGTAGCACATTAGCAATCTTTTTATGACAAATATAAATATACATAGGCATGCCTCTTTTTATAGAGACCCATGCCTATCCTGTCTGCTTCAAAAATAGAAGGTGAAGTAAAACTGTAAACAATTAGCAGAGTGTATTACATAACAATTGTTTAAAAATAGAAGTACATTTTTATTAAATGTCTCCTACTTTTGGAATGGCCCATTCATATGTAGGCTTCATACTATTTTCATCTAATTCATATTATTTGTCATTCACACGTAAGACAGTTTTGGTAAATGTCCATAGAAACTTCTGGTTTCTACATAAAATTAAAGAAAATGACTGGTCATCAGAAGTATATGTCCCTTATTTATTTTTCAATGAATTGATGATAAACTATGCAGTGTACATTATTGTTAGATAAAATAAATTCTAAAGCCTTGGTGTAACTGATGCACTAAAATTGCATTATTGAGCTGGGCGTGGTGGTGCACGCCTGTAATCCCAGCACTTGGGAGGCTGAGGCAGGAGGATCACTGTGAGTTCGAGACCAGCCTGGGCTACACAGTGAGTTTCCAGCTCAGTCTCAACTACATAGTGAGATCCTGTCTCAAAAAACGAAAAATGAAATAAAATGGCATTATAACTTCTTCCAAACAGGAAACAAATTCATATCACAGGCCTGTGAACTCTCATGGATTAAGTAGTGGTCCTAATGCTCCCTCAGACACAGTAATAAAAACCATGCTACTAACAACTGTGTGCCAATTCACATGCATAGCTTCTGGGTACAATCACTTTTAATTCTTGTTAGGGACCTGAAGCCGCCATCACAGGCTGCATTTTCCTGGCTCTTCATGCCTCTTGGAATGACCTCATGGTCTTCTTATCTTTAGTTTCCTTCCCCCCTGAAGGCCACAACAGTCCAGAGAAGTTAAACCTAAGTTTCTGCAGGGCTGAGCCCATGAAAGGCAACCTGGCCTGTGATAGGTTGAAAGTAGCCCACTCCTCATGAATAAGCAATAGCCCGGCCCAAAACCAATAAAAGGGCCTTCCTTTCTTTTCCTCTTCTCTCTCCTCCCTCCTCTCTCCCTGACCTGCCCTCCCAAATAAAGTCTCCTGTCGGACCTCTCGGTGTGTGGGGCCTAGTTGTTGAGCGTCACTGTGTCTCTTTCAATTCTGTCAGTGATTCTGAAGGTGACAGGAAAAAAATAATACTGGAGACCTCAGAGTATAACGCATGGATATAAAAAAGGGACTTCCCAGGGAGGGATCCCAGAAACTCTGGCTGTTCTGTCAGGAAACCAGGCAGCTGTGGAGATAGACTTGGTCCCCACTGGAACTGTGCTGAACTGAACTCCACTCTCCGTGGGGCTTGTATCCCTAATCAGAACTCCTTTAACTGCTGCAGATAATCTGGAGCGTTTTGTGCTTGATCTTCAAGTGTTTATTTCCCCTGAGCATCTCCCACCTGTGCTTGGGAAGGCAACAGGACAAATCCCACTCTGGAGTGCTGTCTCCCTGTGGGGACATCCAGCTGTAGCCAGCACAGGCACAGCTCCCTGTGAGCTGGCAGGAGAACAGGGCCGGGCAACTGCTGAGCCCCTGCTCCTGAGGTCCAGTTTTCAATGGGGTTTTCCCATTCCAAACTTGTTCCTTTGCTCTGAGCCTTTGCTCCTCATTTGCAGAGTGGGCACATTCTGAAATACCAACATAATGGATGTGTGATTTTCGAAAACCAGTGACAATGCTACTTCCTTATCTGTGAGGAGATACGCTCCAAGACCCCCAGCAGACGCCAGTGCCAAACCCTACGTATACTATGAGTTTTCCTATTCACATATGCATGTCGATGATAAAGTTTAATTTACAATTAGGAAGGGTGAAAGAGTAACAATAACAACTAAACAAACAACTAATGATAGAATGGAACAGTTACAGCAATGTGCTATAACAAAACGTATATAAATACCACTTCTATCTTTCTCAAAATATCTTACTATACTTTTTTGCTTAAAGGAAGCACGTAATGGCATCTTTTTGACATCTGCATTGCAAGCATCATTACTCTCGCACTTTGCTACCATAATGAAGTCAAATAAGGGTTGCTTGAATAGCAATACTATAATATCTTGAGAGTCTTCAGAGTCGATCTGACAGCCAAATGAGTGATTAACAAACAGGAGGGTAGCATATACAGAATGGATAGGTTGGAAAAGGGTGGATTCACACATTGTACCACACAGAGCAGAATGGTGCAAGATTCCATCAAACTACTCGGAATGGTGCGCAATTTAAGATTTATGAATTATTTAATTTCGAATTTTTTGTGTAATGTTGACTGCAGGTAACTGAAACTTCAAGAAGCAAAGTTCTGTGGATACATATCTAGACCTAGGACACCAAATCTAAACTATAATTTTTGGTATTGATTATAATTTTCCAAAAATATATTTACTTCCTTTTTTCTGTTAAGCACGTTTATACTTATTAATGCATATTAATTGTACAAATTTCAGTATGACCTTTCCATACAGGAATATATCATGCTTAGTGGTGTCCACATTCGCTCCTACCCTTTTTCTTGTTATTCTCCCACTCTCTCCCTTCCCGTTGCCCCCTTTACCTCTCCTAATTGTCCCTCTGAAAGCATATTTTGCATACCTTGTTGGAAATGAGTTAATGGAGAGGAAAATGAAATTATAAGATGAAGAAATAAAAATTCAACTGATTAATAACGACTAGATACTCCCTGTACTGAAAGTTCCTTATCACTAACAAAAGAGAGCACATAATGGGGTCCTCATGAATGGGGAGATAGCTGAAGCAGGGAAAGTTCAGTGTGATATCTTTTATGATTAATCAAAGATCCAGAAGGGGATGAAAATTTCTCTCTGTAGATGGAAATGAAAAAATATTATGCACCCTGAAACCTAATCTTAGTTCCGAAAATAAATTCCACGACTAACATAGTTTATAACTTTACAACTTGTATGCATCATTCCAAAGGTTATTTCTATGCTAATACTGTAAATAATACAATTAGCCAAAAGTGAAGCATCACAGAAATAATCCAGTTATTCTTTACAGAACACCATGAAGGACAGCTATAGATTTTTTTCCATTTTTATTTCAATAAAGCTCTGACATGTCAAGCTAAGAATAATCTATAATTGAGCAAGATACATGATACTCTATTTTAATCCCCATTATCTTTTTAGAGGATGAGCAACAATGGCACATATCACTTCTGCCTCATTTACTATTTTCAGTGCGTTTGCAAAGTAAAAATCCTCATCAATATTATGAAAAGAAAATGAATGGAACTCAATCACAAGTTAACAACGATGTGTTTTTGCCAATTACCAAAAGAGAAGAAACTGACATAGCTTTCTCGACAGCTAACCCAAGGTCTTTGGCAATACACTCTCAGCAAGTGAGGCGAACTCCCATTGCCAGGAGATGGTACGGTTGGGATGGTAACACGCTGCCTCCAGCCAAGGCAATGACAATGTTCTTCAGTCAATTCTCAGGATCAAGCAAGCACCAGAAGGTCTGGCACAATGTCAGCCGTAGCGATTCATTTAAAATAACGACTGGAAATATAATTCTGAGATTGACATGCTTATCTACAGCTTTTCTCTAACCATCATCTCAGATCATACCACGGTGATTCTCGGCTATTTTAAATTAGGTTTTCTCTCCCGGGTTTGGGTCTTCTGATCCAGTCTCTACTGAACCTCCCATTACAATGTTTTGGGAGCATCCATACATCTCTCTCTTTCTTCTTTTCTTTTTCCTCCCCTGCCTCCTCTTTCTCTCTTCCTTGTAACAGTGGGAATTATTGAACGCAGGGCCTGATCATTGAGCTATATTCCCAGCCTCACCTTTCTCCCTCCGTCTTCCTTTCTTTCTAACAGCTATAGTCTCAGAAGTCGTCCATGCTGGCCTGAAACTTATAAGCCTCTTGTGTCAGCCTCCCATGGTGCTGGGATTATAGGCTTATGCCACCCATTGGACAATCTTACTTTTTTTTTTTCCATAGAAAATCTTTCAGTGGCTTCCAAATACCTTCCTGATAAGTTGCAAACACCTTAACATATACAAGAAAATTTAAAATCTTGGTATTGCTTAACTGTGCTATGCAAAAATTTCTGGCAATATCGTTACACCTAGGTATTTGCTAACTTTCTCTTCCTGACTTGGTAACAAGGAGAATGTGTCTCTACATGAATCCTAACTCTGTGAAATAACCAACGTGGAATTTCTTCTGCCTTTCCATCGGATGCCTTCTCAGTGCTTTCTTGTCTCTTTGGTGAAAGCCGGTACGGTTCCCACACACATTTGAGAACCTCCTAATTCACACTGGAGTCAAACATGTGTGTGTCTTTGGGTTAACCTTGGTATGGCCGTCACAGCTTTCTGATTCTGCGACCACATTCTGAAATAGCTACAAGTTTAAGCTCCCCTTATGCGGAAATACTGTATTTACAAAATAATCTCCATCAGCTTTTCACATTCCCAGTAAGTACAGTCATCGAATTGTTCAACAGCAGGTCGTACTTTGCTTTCTTGGGAAAAACATGCCCCAGATCTGCAGGGTCACATTCTCTAGTGCTTAAGCACTGTGGTCTCCAAGTTCATCCAGCAGAACGGCAGCCAGAGGTCAGAACCAGCTCCGCATCCTGCAAGCTGGTATCACCCTATTTCTGTGAAGTATAAAGATGTTCCTATTGTTCCATAGGGGCATTCATTATTCTCTTTGTCACACCTCCAAAACTGAGAACGTTTAGTCTTCACAGACACGCGGAAGAGAAAGATTTTGACTCTCTTAGGACAATCTCTACGCTCTCTACGCTGCAGAAATACAATGGACATTCTTCTTACTGCAAAACTGACCCCCCAAAAAAACTACTTTTTCTTCATAAACTAATCATCAGAGCACTTACGTTTGCTTTTAGATCAATTGCTAGCGACTTCTTTCATCACAAATAAATTATTTCATTACAAATAAATGGGGGAAAAATTAAAGCCCACATGATGATACTGTGTACAGCAATTAACCATTAGTAATGTGAAAGAAGCATATTGTACAATTTATAAAAATAAGATGCTAACACTACAGGCAGTATGCGCCATGGCAGAGCAAAGGATTTTTTACACACACAATTAAGAGAAAAAGCGTTGATCTCTATTTTAGCTAAATCTGTCACATATCTCTGCCGATCATTCCCCATTGTACTTTCCTCAAATACGAACTTTAACGAGCACATGGGTGATACAGCAGTTGTTTGACTGTCTGCGATCTCTAACTTTTTGCCAATATGAAAACTCCATAATGCTGGCAGGAAATTTAACATGTTTTTCAGGACATTCATTTCTTTCAAACTCATAGTAGCTTAATGTGCTCTGTGATCTAACTCCTTGCAACTCAAGGTGTGGCTGACAGCCTGGCCACCGCTGCATTACTGGGAATTTGCTAGAAATGTAGAATACCAGGCTGATTCCAGCCTAGAGCTGGAATATCAGAGTGTGTTAACCGGATTTCCAGGAGACGTGAACGTGTAGTAAAGTTTCAAAGGCACTGGCTTATCTCACAATTTCTGAGTCAGTTTGGGGCCTCAAACTACACTTACGTGGTCCAGAAGCCACATTTGTAAAACCTCCCTTCTCAGGGTCACTCAGGTGCTTTTGAATCAAGGTAAAACCCACCTCAATAATCTTTTGTCATCAACGCTTCATTGCCCCAAGAGAGGGAATATAACAGTCCTGAAGACTGCCGAGATGCAGCGGTAACAATCATATATTTATTGTTTCAGGTCTTCCCAAAGATACTTGAGTTTGGAAGACAACTGACTGACGATCTCAGCAGCCGCCTGGAGGCACAGACTGTTGAAACTGGGCTTTATGAAGCAGCATCGGGGAGTCTCACCTGTACTAGGCCCTCCCCTGTCTAGAAACTGCTGTTCTCGCTGGGAATCGAAAGCAGCCAGCTTCCAGGTGAAGACTTAGGCACTGCCTCGTTTATTATTCTGTGCTCTGAGGATCTCGGACTTCACTGAAGGCTGCTCAAACAAACCCAAGTCATGAATGGAATCCAGTTTTACCTGACAGACTTTCAATCCTTTATGATTCCCCAAATAATTACAGAAAGCAGCACCCTTACTGGTGTTTTCTGATACCTTGTGTCTAAGTCCTGCTTACCAGAAGAGGCCCTTTTCTTCTCACCTAGCTAAGTGGTCATCCATCCATCCACATGAACAGAAGGGAAGCAAACAGACAGATCTGGTAGAAATCAACAGTGACCAACAGGGACAGTCGCAGGCTGGTGATTCCCTGATTATTCAACGGGAAATACAGTAGGTTTCCAAACATCTTTATATCTTCATGGGGAGAACACTTAAGGAAAGAAAATCACAGCCACAAAATTTCCTTAAGAGGGATTCTAAGTATTCCAGTCCTTCTATTATCTGTCCTTATACAGAGCCAGCAAAAAGACTGTCACCAAGTAGGGTGTGAAGAGAGTAACAACCATCACTCATTTTGAAGTAAATTTGTGCCCATGGAATAAACATGTTACTGTCTTTTTTGTTTTGCTGTTCTTTGTTGTTGATGCTCAGTGAAAGTGGGATGTAAAGTCTAGACAATGGAAGAAAGGACAACAAATTCAAGAAAGCCAATCCCGGTGGTTTATGTCTCACTGGGAAAGAAACGATTTTAACAGACACTATGACAGTTAAGGGCTGCTCTGGACCAAACAGTTTTGACTTCGGAGATTGACTTTGAAAGCATTTAAAGACAAGAGGCACACAGAACCTTTCATGCTTGTTGTTTGTATTTAACAATATAAACCAAAATGTTCATTCCTGAAAGATAAGAAAGATCCACTATCAGCCATTCATTCCATAATCACTTGATTCTTTTCTTCTTATTTTAAATTCAGTTGGGCAAAAAAGAATATTTTCTCCTAAGAGAGATGCAAAAAACATTTTTTTTTTAAACATACGGTTTCGAGTGTCAAGGTAAGTATTTCGGAGAAGTCCCAGATACAGATTTATGTTTCCAAAACGGATGGCAGTGCCTAAAATTCACTTAGGGGACTTTGGACTCGCAGTCATCTCCATCAAAGCTCAGGTCTGCATCGCAACAAAGAAATCTTAAAGTCCATGCAGTGGATGTTCTAATTAGGCGGCTGTACCTTAAGACAGGTCTCCTAGCCAGATTGAAATTCTAGCGTTATTTTCATACAGATATTCACAGGCTGCCTGTCCAAAAGCATTGTGCAGGCGCCATTGCCTTTCCTATCACTATGGGGAGTGCACTACATAGACGGCTAAAGACTAGGATACTGGATTGCCTGGGCTTGAACATCAGCCTCTTTACTGCTTAGCGGGAGACCTGAAATATGAACCTAAAAGTCATTGTTACTGCCAGGGAATCAGAGGACCCCAACTTCATAGGATGCTAAAAGGACCGAGCAAGGCAGCGTCCACCCAGCACCTGACAGATCAGAGCCACAGGTGAGTATCTATCAAGTAGCTCCCTGGACAAACCTTCCTCTTGCTTTGCTCTAATTCAAAACGCCTGATCTTTTATGGTCTCCCTTTAGGTAGAAAAGATAAAAAATGGCTGAATAATACAATGCTCATTGTAATAACAATGGGATTATATTTTGAGGAGCAGTAATACATCCCTGAATGCAGGAAGTTTTTATTACACAAGTGATTGGGAGGGCACTCCCCAGGAGAGTCATAGTCTTCCAGGAGTCTGTGCTCTCTCCTTTCAGTTTGCCAGGTCCTGGATCTGGGCAGAGGGTACATGCTTTAGATTCTTTCAGTTCCGCCCTCCTTTCTTTATGCCACATCTCAGCAAGGGAGTGGAGCAAGAAGGATTTTGTTGCCTACGCCAAGCTGCTATAACAACATCACTGCCAAAATAGCTGGATCTCCGCAGGAGTCAGAATGGCCTCTTACAGAAACTACATCATTCTGCTCTCAGCACAGCCTCTGTGGTGGGTCAAAGGGTCTAGCTGGACAGCCAGGGAACCCCACAGCCACGGAGCTAAGGCCACGGAGTGGGGGGATCGCACATGTGTCAGAAATCACTGAGTTCCTCAGATGCACGGGATTCCAACTGGTGCACTTCAGATCTTCTGAAGACTTCTCTCAGGCTAAGGCAACAAAATGATTCCCTGATGCTGGGTTACAGGGTTATGCGAATCTGCTTCGTGGAGTCGAGTTCTTTCCCTAAATCATAAGCATTTCAGGGATGATGGTACAGTACAAAGAATATTGCTTGGTTTAAAAACTGTAAGCCTGCCATCTTGAAGAAAGCAGGAACTGAAAAATTAGATTGAGAGAGAATATTCAAGCAGAAAATGGCCAGAGTGTGTGTCACAAACAGAACTCTGACTTCAGCCTCTGGGGCAACCAGTCTAAGCCGCCAAGCCACAGTCTTGGCAGTGGTCAGCTGAGAATGGTCAGGCCTTGGTTAATCACTGGGAGCTTGGTTTTTTTTTTTTTCTTTATTTTCTTTTCCTCTACTTCCAACTCAGGACCAGCCAACCAAACCATAGTAATACAGATATATTCCTTCATTCACCTAAGGTGCTATTATAATTAACCTGTTTTCAGTTTCTCAAGCCAACAAAGCCCCCTCAGAACATAGTCTTTCCTTTTTGCACAAAACCTTCCACCGAGTCCCTGGCAAAGACAATGATGGTGGCTCTCTCTCTCTCTCTCTCTCCCTCTCTCTCTCTCTCTCTCTCCCCCCCCTTTAGCAAATTAAATACATAACCTTTGTTTGTTCTCGTTTGGGTGGTCTTTGCTCATTTCCATGACCTCCAAGCAAGATCATATTTTATGATTTGCAATGTTAAGAACCATGGAAACTTAAGAAATGCAACACCATCCTAGAGGCCCCTGAGCAACCCTAAAATCTGCCTGAAATGTGCCCTTTACAAACGTCATCCTCACCAAACTGCTTTCCAGCGACCGACCTCCCTTCACCTCACCGCTCCAACCATAACAAAGCTGACCAACCATCCTGGTTTGTCCCAGACTGCTTCGTTTCTGGAAATCCTACCTGGTAGGAAATGCTGGCAGCCCTGGGGAACTAGCACAGTCCTTCACTTTGTAAGACTCTACAACCTGCCCTGTCATTCCATCCCTCAGGAATTCCGAGCGGAAGTTCCACACACTCTGCCAACAAGGTCCTTTTCTCTCGTCAGTGGAATGGACTCCCCTCAATCTTCCAAGCCTTCTTAAATGTCTCTTCCTGGGCAAAGCGTCTTTGTTAACATCCCAATTCCAAGCAGCATTCCATGCTCTCCTGCAGGCCACACTGCCGTGTAACCCTATCCAGGACATGAATAAGGCAGCTATGGTGTTTAGAAGCCACAATACAATGACTTCCTGCAGGGCACCTACTGTCACCACCACACCAAAATAGCGCTTATGTGATAAGTAAACAAATTAGCAGATGATTAAATATTAATTAATGACTCCATTAAATAAACAAAACAACCTGAAGGGTCCAGATCGAGACGAAGATACAGCTTAGAGCCTGGGCACCTTACACTGAATTTGTGTTTAACCCATCTCAGTTACCCCGATGGATTGTCTACCTCGATCTGGGTGGTGTTGTCCTGCCCGTCATCCAGCACCAGGTCAGTGAAGCCCCTGGGATCTGGGGCGTCTTGGCCCATGCTTGCTCGGTTTGTATCCACTGCCTTGAGAGCCTCCAAGCTCCTCCTCCACCTGTGGCTGTAAGCATGTGAGTCCACTTTTACCTCCTCTTCTGTCGGAGGGAAGGCCTGAGCCACGTCATACCTCCAATCTGCAGAAGAAACGAAATCCTGTTAGGAGCTTGGTGTGACTCATACTCATCATTTCCACAACAGAGGAAAACGGGACTGCAGGTCACGAGCATAGAACACTCATCACAGCGGAACCAGGTTATGTGTGGTATTTTGAGTCTATCTGAGCATCTCTGAGTAGAATGCAATACATTTTGTGGCAATGGTTGATGTGTAGATTTCACACAGGTGCCCACACCGACAATAATGCACTTTGCTTTTCTCTTCTCACCCCTTGCTTGCACACACACACACACACACACACACACACACACACACCATAAACATTCTTCTAGCTGTTGTGCAAAAGGAAGCAAGGACCCAAGCAAAGCAATCAAACCAAGGGATCGTTAGCTCAGCTGAAAACACAAATCAGATACTTTTACAGGGCAAGCTGATATTCATTTCACACGAATTATGCTGGGCTGCAAAGACACGAGTGCACTTGAACCGGTTAAATCACACGTGGAGCTATCTTCCTGTAAATGTGCTAACCAACCTCGGAGTTTCCAAGGCAGCCTTAGCTCATCACCTAACTCATCTAATAAGCAGCAACCCAGGAGACATCACAAGCGCTCTTGTTCATTTGTGCTGTTCTCACCTTGGGATCTTGTCAGGGTGGCAAAGGATGACAGTGACGGGCACTTACAGAAATGGATGGGACAGCAAGGAGATCAAATCACCAAGGTATGTGAAAGCCATCTGCAGGGACTGGCCCTGCTGACCCATCTCATGCTGCCACCGAGGGAGGGAAAATCAGATTTAATCATGACTCCTAGTCTTTCGTTTCAGCAGGTCAACAGGGGAAGATGTACCTCGAGGATTGAAAATTCAGTTTTTGAGCAAGAAGAACAACCGTCTTCTACCCCATCATCATCAAGATATGACTGGACTGGCTTTATAACTGGCCAGCAATGGGATCATAAAAGGCTAAAAGAACAGTGATTTGATTATGGCCAGGATGTTCCATTAATACAAGGACATATTCGAAGAAACCAGAATGTGTTCAAAGGAGTTTCTAATACCATTGTATTAGAAACTTAAAAGTACAGAAACTAACTAAAGGCTACTGCTACTAACCACAGGCAAAACTGCCTAAAATATATTCTTTTCAACTCACAAAGGTGCTAGTAATAGGAGGAGAGGGCAGATTTGGTTTTGCAGGGAGCCTAACTGGTCCTCAGAGCCTGATACTTTTGTAGATAGAGTTCTGAGAAAGACACCTAACCTTAAAAAGGATCATAGGGACACAAATAACCAGAACTCTATAGAAGAAAGCCAGGGGCCAGGGACATGCAGAATTGTGCCCCATTCACTGAATCTTAGGCCAAATAAAATCCATGTACAAAAAAGGGTCACCTGTGGTCCCCTAGTCCTGAACACATCTAATCAAATCAGCATTGTCATCATCACTTTGGAAAATGTTTCAACACTCTTGTCCCTCTTGTATGTCCACTGTCTGAGGGAATGAGGGAAAGAATGAGTGAACTGCTTGCTGACAGCCTCTTTGAAGCAAGGATCACAGGGTCAGACGCAGTTTCTGCACAAAGATTCAAGGACGTGGGCTGCAATTTTTCTGTTTACACTTGCTGGTGGTAGGAACCAGCACAACTCACAAAAGTCTCTGTGCTTAGTTTAGGCCATATTTTAAATGGAAATGAAAATATCTTGCCTGAAAGAGCAGACAGCTTTGCCTAAGAATGTGTCAGGCTCTAAGACCTATGATGGTAGGCAAAGCTGCATAAAGCAATTTTATTTGCTTTATTTATATGTCTTGCCTCATTATCAAAAATATATGAGGTAGCTTCCAACAAAGGTGAGCAATAAAATTTTATAACAACCAGATAAAACCTCCTAGCACAAAACTTAGGTCAACTCAAGAGAGGAGTGCGTGCTGGCATGTGGGGTGTGGCAAACCGTATTACGGTGAACAGCGAGAGTTTGGGAGGAGGGGAGTGAAACTCTAGACAGGAGCCTGTTAGAAGGACGATACTGTAAGAAATGGTGACATAGGTCATGCGGTACATGGATTAAATGGACCCAGATAGAGAAATGGCTTTAAAAAAATATATACAAAAAGACAGGCTTCCAACAGAGAAACATCAGTGCTTTAAAATATAAATCAGGTAAAAACATATAAAACGTCAAAGAATTTGTCTTTATTAAAGACATCAAACTTTCAAGCAATTCTTCCTTCTCCCTTCCTCCCTTCCTTTCTTCCTTCCTTTCCTTCCTCTCTGCCATCTTTCCTTCTATTGTTTGTTTTATGTTGTTACAAAATCTGATCATGTTACCAAGGCTGGTCTCAAACTCTTGGGTTCATGAGATCTTCCAGCCTCAGCTTCCTGAGTAGCTGAAACTGCAGGTAAGCACCACCATATTCAACCTCTTAGTTTTTTTGATTGTTTTGTTTCATTTCTCTACCATTGACTTTACCATTTTCTCTTTAGCTATGTATAACACTGGACAAAATATACTTCCCTTGTAGTCAGCAGACCAGGAGCCCTAGAATAGCTCCCCGAATCCTGCACAGGACAAGGGCAGACAGAATGACTAAGAGAGAGACTTTTGTGTAGGATTCTATCCTCAACTTCCTCAAATTCCCTTTTCCACGCCTCCTCTTTGCCCTTTAACCTAGAGAACAAATGCAAAGGAGTTTCAAAACTTAGGAACGATGATGTTCATATTGCACTTTCAGGATGACAACTGAGAATTCTGATGAATGTGTCCAGCTCATTTTTAGCGAAAGCGTCAGAGATAAACTCAGCACACAGGTGGGCCTCTTGTGTAAAACACAGACCCATGCTTACTGTGGCAGTTACAGGACCAAGTCTCTAGACAGCCAGCAGCTGTTTCTTTCTAGTCATGTTGTTGAGCAATATTTTCTGATTTTTGTCACTTTTAATCTGTTTCTTTTTATCCCGTATATCAATTTTCCATAGAGGAGGCCCCCACCCATGCACACAGCTGACAGGATCCTGCCTGGGCAGCTGTCCCACTGATGCCACAATGGCCCTCTGTCCCCTCTCTTCTTTTATCCTCCTTGTTCCTCCTACAATCTGCTCCCTCAAACTCTGAAAACCAATGATTTGTTCCCTCTAATTGTGTTTACTGAGAGTAAACAGGATCTCAGGAAGGCCTGAGAGGTTTTCTAATGAGAACATTTGTGAGTCTGAGGCTGGGCCACTGGAGATATATCCCTTGGGCTGCCCTTTGCAACTTCATTGTTTGTCTCTGGTTATGTCATGAATGAGCAAGCTTTACACCTGTGCGTAAAGAAAACATGACCACATGGTCATCGTTCAGGAGTACATGGTTCATCAAGACTGAAGGATGAAACCAGCTTAGTCTCTGATCCCATTCCTAAATGATCTTTGGAGAAGATAAAACGAATCGAAATGAATGTTTCATGGAAACAAAGACTGGAAAAACCATAGCTTGGGCATAATTGTACATTATTCTTCCATGTTTCATGGGCTATCAAACTCATAATACAAATATTTTAAATTATTCTTTAAGGTGGCAACAGAACACATCACTCAGAGGGAAGATGTAGAGTTAGAAGGGATCTCATTTTTCTCTTCCCAGCTGTAGTGAAAACAAAAGCAACAGGAGGGAAACTCTGAATAATCTGCTTGAACAGATTGTTTGTTTTCTGCCTACTGTATGTTAATTAAACTACAGACAGAAAACATTCAAAGATAATTTCCTCCAATGTATTTGGTTATATGAATTAATCAGCTAGCTCACAGAAACATAACGTGTATTTAATGATTTCCATTTGGATATTAAAAAAGCTTAAAAATATGCATATCTGTACCTAAAATCTATAAATTGATCTTAACACATCCTTAAAATAGTGTTTGATTAAAATAGCAGGTACATTTTTACTGAAGAAGATACTTCATTATTTTTTCAACATTATGAAATCCCATAATATCCAGTTAATTTGAGAGGAGACCAAGGAACTCATGTAGATGTTCACATTATTATTTTGTAAACCTTGAAATCTCTTTTGTGTCATCATATATGATAAAACAAAATAAAGCAAAAGGAAAGAAGGGCTAGGGATTTGGCTCAGTGGTTCCGCCACCTCCCTCACAAGCACAAGGTCCTGAGTTCAATCCCTGATACATAAAACAATAAATAAAATTGTACCGAGCAGGGTTTATTTATTTTACATCATATCCTAATTATTTTTATTTAAATATCTCATATTGAACCATAATTATGTATTGCAACCATTTAAGCCCATTTATTGACCCTTGCAGATAAACCCTACACACCATAAATACTTGGCAAACCACCAAAACAGAAATGCATATGTTGACATGCAACTGATACAATTAGAATCCATGACCACTGTACCTCTGGACACCAACTTCCTCATTTTACTTGTGAACAAAATCACCACTGTGAATCCTCTGTAGGATTATTCACACTCTTACCGGCAAGCAAACTTGCTGGCTAGATTCATCTGAAAGTAGAAAATATTTGGCTCAGGAGACTGCCATATGGCTTTGCATCTCAGTTTATTACAGAACTGAAGAGGAAATTCTGTAAAAATATTTAAATCCTTGGTAATGTCCAATAATAAACTGACTACCCCAACTGATTTGGAGGTTTTCTTTTTTTTCTTTTTCTCTCTTTGAGTTTATTGGTACATTTTAGGTATACAGTATAGTTACATTCATCACTGGGATCTTGTGCCTTTACATGACAGGTCTTGGTTCTCATTTTATCCCCCATACCCCTGTCCTCCCTTCACCCCCTCCTCCCTTCCCTATTTACAAATACTTTATTTCCATATTTTCATTTTCTCCTATTTTTTCCTTATTACCTTTCCCCTCCCCTATCCACTTCCCCTACACCATTAGCCCTTTTCTTCCTATCTCACATTGTCAATTATATCATTAGGATCTTAGGTACTATTATAGTTTATTCACATCAGAGAAACTATTCAGTATCTACACGTGTGACTTATTTATTTCACTTAGGAGTATATCCTCAATATGTCTCCATTTTCCTATGAATGACTCTAATTTCTCATTCTTTATGGCTGAGCAGTATTCCATTTTATAGAAAAACCATATCTTCTTTATGCAGTAGCCAACTGATGGGAAAATGGGCTGTTTCCAAGTTTTAGCTATTACAAACTGTGCCACTACAAACATAGATGGGCATATATCACTGTGATATGATTCTTTCAATTCTTTTGGAAAGATACCCAGCAGAGGGATGGCTGGGTAAAACGGAACCTCTAATCCCAGCTCTTTGAGATATTTCCATAGTGGTTGTACCAGTCTGCACTCCCACCAGCAATGGAGAAGCGTTCCTTTCTCCCCACAACCCTGCCAATGTTTGTTATTAGTTGATTTCTTAATAGACATTATTTGTGGGGTGAATTTGAAACTATACTACAAAGCTACTGTGATAAAAACAGCATGGCACTGGCAAAGAAACAGACCTGAGGATCACTGTAATGGATTGGAAGATACAAAAACAATTCCAGTTGTACTCAGCTGCCTCATCTTTGACAAAGGAGCTAACCATCCTCACTGGAGGAAAGATGGCCTCTTTAATAAAGGGTGTTGGAAAAACTGGATTTCAACCTGCCAAAGATTAAAACTAGACCCTTATCTTTCACCATGCACTAAACTGAAATCCAAGTGGATTCAAGATCTAAATATTAAAAAAGAGTCACTAAATTTGCTAGAAGATAAGTTAGGCAGAACTCTTGAAGACATTGGTATAGGAAAAGACTTTATGAACAAATCCTCAGTAGCATCGGAACTAGCAGAAAGAACCAACTACTGCGATCTCATCAAAAGCTTCTGCACTGCAAAAGAAACCATCAACGAAACTAAAAGACAACCTACACTCAGGGAAAAATTTTTACCAGCTGCTCCTCAGACAAAGGATTATTATCTAGAATATATAAAGAACTCAAAAAAATCAGTCCCCCCAAATATAAAGACCTGATTCAAAAATTGGCATCTGAAATGAATGGACATTTCTCAGACAAAGAAGTAAAAGCAGCAAGTAAATATATGAAAAAATGTTCCACATCACTGGTCATTCGAGGGATGCATATTTGGAGGTTTTTACTGAGATATCCTTACCGAGTTAGGTAGCCGTAGGATACAAAGCTTAGAAAATGTTCTGTCTTGAGGGATTAAGAGTTTTGTGTAGAGCCTAGCTGTCAGATTTTACTAGAACTCTGCAGGAAATATGTGGCTCCCTGGGTCTTTTAATGAGTCCTAACTATCCACCCAACCACAAAACACTTCAAGCTTTCACTCACTACTGCTCCTTTATCTTCCTATCATGCCTGGCGTTCCCACCATACCACCACTTCTTAATAATCTTACCAACAATGGTCATAGTTACATTTGTATAAATGAAAACTCTCCTCTCAAACTCCCAAAATTTGGGTAATTGATTCTTCCAGATGACACTTAAATATTTTTTAGGTGAATCTTTCCTTGACTCCCCCAAGTACAAATAACTGAATTTTCTTCTGTAATACAGTGACTCCTCTTGCTTGACTTTTGAACACACATTTAGGCCTACTTCCACTTGAAGATGAGATTGTGGAGAAGAGCTGACCAAGCATGTGTAAGACTTGCTCTCCTTAGTGTTCTTCATGGACAGGCTCTTGGCTGGAATTTGGGGGCTTAGGAAGAGAAAAGGTTTCCAATCATTCCTTGATAATCATGTGCCACTGTGTTCAAACTATTTGGGCAAATAATATGGCTACGCTTAGCACCTGTCTTTCTTCTAGGCCTCTGGAAGCCGGGTACATGCTAGATAGGACACAGCTATGTAGCCAGCTCCCAATAAAACCTTGGGGACTAATGAACTTTCCTGTGAACAACACTTCAGGTACATTGTCACAACTTGGAGAAATGAAATGTGTCTTTCAAAAAGTACTCTTGGAAACTTGCCCCTAGATTCTCTAGACATTATCTCATGTGCCTTTTTTCTCTTTCCTGTTTTTGCTTTTATCTTTCTGCTGTAAAAAGTCATGATCTGAGAATGAGTGTACTCTGATCTTGTGAGTGGACCTAGTAAATTAACACACATGGGGTGATCTTAAGGATTCAACACACGGATATTTCAGAAGAGTGACCCTTTTTTACTTAACGTTTTTCGGTCCCATTTGTATAAGCACAGACACTGGTATATAATAAGTATTAAAATTTTTTGACTAACAAATTAATGAATACATGACTGATAGATTACTCATCTCAGTATCTTAAGTTTTTTGTATGCGATCTCTACTGTGACTTCTAAAAATTTTAATCATATTTTTGAGTAGTGAAAGAAAAATGTGCAAGAAAATTGCAAAATCAAATCCTAAAAAGTTTGTAGTTTTGAGATAAACTTGACTCAAAAACAGGTTACAGTCCAGTGGGTAATGTCCAACAATACTACCCTTATAGTTCATCATTTCTTTCCTCTTTGATTCATGAAATTAGTAAGAAATATGACACAGGTCTTTGAAGAATGTAGGCATGGTCTAGTAAGATTAAAAAGATATGAAGTAGATGAAAAGAAAATCTTAATATATATAATTGATAATGTAAAATAGGAAGAAAAGGTCTAAAGGAAAAGGAAAAGGGGAAGTGGGAAGGGTAGGGGAAAGGCAAAAAGGAAAAAGAAAAAAATATGAGAAAAGGAAAAAGTGGAAACAAAGTCCTTGTAAATAGTGAAGGGTGGAAGGGGTGAAGGGAGAGCAGGGGAATGGGAAAAAAATAAGAACCAAGATACATCGTGTAAAGGTACGAGATCCCAATGATGAATGTAATTGTATTATATACTTAAAATGTTCCAATAAACTTAATAAAAAAAACTAAAAGTACAAAGTAAACAGAGAACTACTTTAGAAGTTAATTCACTCTCTAAGACAAGGGAGAATTAAAGCCTGTGGAGTCAATCAGAGCATGTGCATTAGACAGCTTCTACTCTGCCTTTACCTCTCTCTCCCTTCCAGGTCATTGCAAGGTTCTTGGTCATTGTAGAGTACTTTTTGTTGTGAAGCTTTTGGCAGTTTAAGGAAAATGAAAGAGAATGGGAATATCTACGATGGATCTGTTTAATCTTTAAGAGAATCACTTTAGTAATCTGTCTCTATACCTAATGATCTAACACAAGAAAATAATCAAAATCAAAAAGAGCAAAAAAGTACAACTAAAAACTACATGCTGAATTAATTGGCACTTTTAAAAGAATGTTTCATAAGTTTTCTGCTAAGTAAAATAATAAACAGACATTTTAATTTGATATGTAATAATGATAAATGTTACAATGGGAAATATAAAACATGTTCAGCCTAACACACACTCGTTAAAAAAAGAAAGATAACTTTAAGGGACAAGACACTTTACTAAAATATTCACAATGAGAAAAAATACAACTGTGTTAAGGGTTATGAACAAAGATGTTTCATGTATTGCTTGTAATAACAGGCTAATGATAGTAACAATGAAAACTACCTGTTTAGGATTATTAGTTTATTTAACACACGCAGTTGCCCCACTCAAAACAGGAGGACACGGATGCATGCAAGAACATAAGAGACAGATAATCACCAGCACTCTGTTTAACCTTTCAGGAGATCAAGTTAGCAATCTGTCTCAAAGCCTAGTGATATGACATAAGAAAACAATCTAAATGAAGAAAAGTAATACAGGCGAATGTGCAACTGAAAACAGCAAAAATATGCAAACAACCCAGCCCAGGGAAACAGTGTGGAAGGTTATCCCACCATGCAAACTCTGTAATGTGAGCCTGTTAATATGAAAATGGCACAGACAGTAATGTCACAATCATTTTTCTGACATTTCTATAATAGCTTGAAGGTTTGGGAAATAGCGAAGAATGAATAATCTTGTTCATTGAAGATTTCTATTAAATGCCCAATAATTTTTTTTTTAAAAAACAGAATTCAAGTAGATTTTAACACCTATTTTACTCTGAAGATGGTAACTTCCCAACATACAATAAAAGGAACAGGGATTTTTTTTTCAAGTAAATTTGTAGGGAATGAGTTCACTTTCACATGTGTGACAATCTGTAAGTAATCTATAATTAAATAAATAACATTAATTAAAGCTGAAACTATCTTTTTCCCAAATTTCTTGTGACATTCCAGAGAGAACATTATAACATAAATCCACAAATCACACAGAAGTTTTAGGTATAAAATCTCATACCATTTTTAGATGAGAGGATGCCACTTTATACTTCTGTTTCCACATCTATAAAATCTTTTATTTCACTGTCCCACTATTAAGCTAGCTATCTTGTTAATACATTTCAGGCAAGTTGGGGTCATCTATCAAAGAATCTTCACTTTTTTTTTTAAAGTTTTCTAATTTATTTGTGAAGATTCAGGTTGTATAAGTGCGCTGGTTCCATAGCATAATAAATAACTATAAGGAACTAGTAAAATTCATCATTAGCCACCTAAGCCGCCCTGGCTACCTGTCTTGGGAGTGGCTGATTTTCATATGAGGGCTTGCATTAAGAGCTAAGTCTCTCCCCATGCATGAAAAATACGCCTCTGTCAAGCAGGGGAGATAGAAAATTCTGTAAACAAGGACCAGTCATGGCCAATAGGCTCTCTTGGGAAAAGCAAAATTTCAAGGCAGAACAGGCCAGATGGAATCAATCCTTACAATGATGCCCAGCATCAGAGATGATGTCCAAATGCCTAGAGCCCAGAACACTGAGGGGCTTCTATTAAATTAAGTCTGCCAGATGTCTGGTACTCAATCCCATTCCATGTTGTCATCAAATCATATTCTGTTTGTGGAGTCACAATGTTTAATGGCCTGATGTTGAGTCTGGGCTGATTTAGCCAATGACTACAAATGAGAGCCAACACATGGACTCCTGTTAAATTATATTTTATAAATTGTATCTTATTTAAATCAAATAAACCACACCATGATCAAAAGAGCACATTTCTATAGGTTACATGCCCTCTAGAGATTTGTGTCAACTTGGGTATTGGCCAGTGACACCTCCAGTTTCTTTCTCCTAAAGTTATCTTTTATTAAAAATAAACAGACAAACAAAAAAACGTGGTCCGAAGGTTATAACTACATAATTTCAGACAAGTCACTCCACTGCCCTAGGCCCTGAAAAGATGATGTCATCAGTGGAAGATACCCTGTATCCGTACACTCAAATCCAGTGTTGTTTTTCGGAAATTTGATTACATGATTCTGAAATTCAAGCTCAACCCTTGAGTGATAAACTGTCCCCCTGCTTTGCATCTCCATTTAAAAACATAGGCAATGCCATCCACATAGTACAGCCATTAAGGGATAAATACAGCAGTCCCATCTTTCCCACAGCGGATATGTTCCAAGACCCCCGGTGGCTGCGTGAAACCTCAGGCAGTACTGAACCCTACACTTCAATAAATTTTTTATCTCAACAAAGCACTTTTTTGTTTTGGTTTGTTTTTTGGCTTTTGGTTTTTTTTGAGACAGGGTCTCACCATGTAGTGACACTGACCTGGAACTCACTGTGTAGCCCAGGCTGGTCTCGAACTCACACTGATCCTCCTGCCCCAGCCTCCAGAGTGCTGGGATTACAGGCCTGCGCCACCACGCCCAGCTTCAACAAAGCACTTATCAAGCACAATGGGCATAACTTTGTAGTTTAAGGTGTGACCAAAAAGGAAAAAAAAATTTCTTTTTCCTTCTTCAAAATTTCACAAGTGAAAGATTCATTCTTAACATAGATATTAGCAATACCAGCACATGATTTTTTTTTCCGCCTTAAGAAATCAAGAACGTTCACCTTTTCACTTAAAACAAGATTTTAAAGCCAATTTTAGGCATATCCACATTGCTTATATCACTAATCTTGTACTTTGGGGCCATTACCAAGAAGGATTACTTATACTGATCAGATAATCATGATGAAAAGCTTCTAAGGGGTGAGAAGTGCATACTGTGAGGATACAATGGACAAAGGGTGTTTCACATTCCAGGAAGGAGAGAAGGGCATGGCATGACATTTCATCACATGACTCAAAAGAGCCCATAATTTAAAACTTATGAATTGTTTATTTTTAGAATTTTCCAGTTAATATTTTCATAACATCTTTGGCTGTGAATAAATGAAAACTATACAGAAAGCAAAACTACAGATATAGGAGGGTTACAGCACATGATTTGATAAGGCTGTTAGGCCTCTGTTCAGTTCTGTGACCTAGTCTGTATCTATTATAACTAACCAGATAATGGTAGGTATTAATTATTGAGTAAAGTTGCAAAATACAGCCAGAAAAATCTACTTTATGGGCTTCCTGTTATGTGCTGAGATTGAACGTACAGGAGAAACAAAATAAACACAGACTCAGAAAGATCTTGGTGTAGTTGGGGACTCCGTGAACAAACACAGAAAAACAAACACATTAAAAAATCATTACATTTTCAGTAGAAAAATAAAATGAATAAATGGTTTATTTCTGTTTGATATATAACCACATGGCTAGCAGGAAAATTACTAATAACCCTCATAAACACAAAACTTATGTATAGTTGTAAAATGAAAATCACATCTGATTTATCTTTATAGATACAAACAAATATATTCTACCAATAAATATGAAAACATTTAGTCCTCAATGTTTTTAAAAACATAGGCAAATCTTATAAACAGATAATTCAGAGAAGAAAAATATAAATATAAATATGTTTATATGTGTAGCATTTAAGAAGTCAAAGATATGAAATAAAATAAATTCTTATCTGTACCGCATCCACAATGATTTAAAGTGAAGTTGTGATTGTCAGTATGCAATAAGGTATTTTTGAAACAAGTATTGAACTCTAATTTTATACAGTACTGCATCTACTAAGAGTAGAGGAATTCTAATTTTAATTAAAATTATATTTGTGGCTAATTTTTCTATCTCTAGGAAAAAAGTTTTTCCCAATGTTTGATACTGTGGACACATTTTTAAATATACAAAATTATGAAGAATAAACTACCACATAAATTGGAAAGAAAAATATATACGTATATACAGTCATGCAAAAGATAAAAAAGAGATAGAAATATATTGCAGTATTATCAGCCCTTTCACCTAAAATATTCAAGAGGGCTACTGGTTGTTTGATTTGTACTTTTCACACATCTGTATTATACACAGTGTGTGGCTTTTGTAGTGAGATAAAAAAGACACTGTCTCTTTCTCCAAAGTTAAGCTCATTCGTTCATTCTACCTTGATAAAGCCTTCATCATCACCATCACTTCATTTTCCTACAAAGAGACAATGACTTACTTTGTCCACAAATTAACATTTGCAAACTTTGCAGTCAGATATTTCTATCTGAGCAATTTATACCACAGAGGGTTTTCTTCTTCATGGGTAGCCGGGTAAAGCCCTGATTTCAAAGCAGTTTTCTCACCTCGACAATTAATTGAGGGGTATTTTAATGACACCTCAAAAGTTTACTAATACTCCTTGCTGTGCCCTCATTATATTGCAATTGTTGATTAAATGATCTTTTCCACCAACCAATCCACAGGAGAGGACTTCCCTGGTTTTATTTGTCTCTGTGTCCCCCGTGCTCTTTTTTCGCTGTTATAAAAATGTTCTCCTAACTGCCCTGGTTCCAGCCTGTCCGTTCCCCTGGTCCACATCATTTCCTGTTTGGGCAGTGACATGCTGGTCTCCCTGCTGGCAACATGTGCTTAACACAATCTTATTTCTTTGCCTAAAATTCTTAGCCTTGACTACCTGGGTATTATTGGGTCATTTCTGGAGAAAATTAGAACCAGACTTGCCAATTTCTTTGCAATTTCTTATACTTTCCTCACCTCTTTTCCTATAAAAGATCAGAATTATAGAACTGTAACTTCAAAGTTCCTTAAAAGGTTCAGAGAAATTAATACAGCAAGAGAAAGTAATTTTCTCCATGTTATTCTACTTCTCACATTTGATTCATATATTTAATGAAATAAATCTCTACACAAGCTTAGAAACATATAGCAATCGGCAAAACCACTTAGCTCTGATATTTCCAAATAACTTTACAAAAAAATATTTCTATGTGAAAACTCACACAGAAGATGTATGCTTCTGAATATCAAAGATAATAGTAAAGCACGGGATTTATAAATGATTGGTTAGTTACAGAAGATAGCATGCAATTCTTTAAACCAAACTGATGCATTGTAGGTGGTAGGTAGATTTAGAAGGCTTTACACACAGAGATGTATTTATTAAATAGCTTTGAATGTCTATTGTCAGCTCCCATTCTCTTTACTCATCCAATTCCCTTTATGATTAACTCAAGCTAGCGTTACACATGAAATATTTCAATATGGGAAAAAAAGTATCTTTATGTGAACTTATGATTTTGAGTTAGAAACAAGTCCTTTCCCAGTCTCATGTTTGGGAAAACTTTAAGTCAAATATTGTGGGAATGATGAAAGATAGAAAATTAAGCAGCAATATAAATTTAGTTAAGAATTCTAGGTTATTCCCAAATGGTATCCTATTTCACTATTTTATTCAACTAAATTTAATAAGATTTTTTTTTTACATTTTTGGAGAAGAGAAATATTTAAATTTGAATATCAAATAACATCCATTCAAATAGCAGTTTTAAAATAAATTTCCCAAGAATTTCTAAAATGTCAGGAATGTCTGAATTCTGTCATTACTTTCCTAAATAACATTTCCTAATTAAATTGCATGATTGCATATATTTATGCTGATTACACAATTTAGCGAGCATTGTAAATAAACCACAATCAACAAAATTACATTAAAAAAAGAAATCAAGACAGTAAAACCTTTACTAAAATTAGATTTCACTTTTTGTGACATATTCCAAAGATATGCCAACAACTAGTTAAGGATTAAGCCACAAAAATGTGACAGAAATCCTTATTTCAATGGTAACACATTAACCACTTAAAGATTATTAGAACTCTGACATTTTTGGAATCCAGTTGTATCCCTCTTCCAATTGTTTCCCTCTTCCCTTTTCCTTTTAATTAGCTTTCTGTGAAAGGGCTTTACTCACAAAAGTAAATTACAGATATACTGGTACACTAGAAAAAGCTGTGTTCTAAGTACTTCTTACAACATAAATTTAGGAAAAACTCCTGTGGCTGTGGCCCAGTTTAGCACATGACCAAAGAACATAAGTGATTTTCATAAAATAATTTAAAAACGATAGCTTTCATTACTAAGCAAGCACTGCGTGCTAGGATATTGCCAAAGATTATATCTTTATGTACTAATGCTCAGTAAAATACTAACACAAGAACTACTTTCTTCTAAAAATAAGTTGTAGTCAAGGAACATGGGTTTAAGAAAACATGCACCAGCTTGGCAACTCACAAAATGATGGATTTTTTACAATCTCTTTACAATAATATTACTAAAATGTCCATACTCCTCAAAGCATTCCGCAGATTCATGCAATCCCTGTCAAAATACCAATGATGCTCCTCATAGGAAACAAGAAATCCTAAAATCTATATGGAACCACGAATGACCCTGAATGGCTACAGCAATTCTGAGCAAAAAGAACAAGGCGTTATGCATTACCTGACTGTGAATTACACTGCAAAGCTGTAGTAATCAAAAAAGCATAGTACTGCAGGCATAAAAGCAGCCACACTGAGCAAGGAAACAGAATAGAGAGCCTAGAGCAGTGGTCGGAAGCCTATGACAGGTGTGTTATTGTGTTTTTCTTCTAAGACAAAAGCTATTCATGTATGAATTGTTTTGTCTAAACTAAGACCCCAGTATTCAAATTCATTTGCAGTGTTGGCATTTTACATTGGCATTTTGGCATAAATAATGGCATTTTGCCAAAAATAGGATTGCAATTTGGTTATACTCATTTCTAAAAGGTTCCATCATTGGCCTACAGACATTACAATGCATCTATAGCCAATGGACTTTCAAGAAAGTAATTAAGAATCCACACTAGAGAAAGGTTGGTCTTTTCAAAATACCATGTCAAGAAAACTGGGTATCCACACCAGAAGGATAATACTAGAAGTCTATTTCTCACTAGTTATAAAATCTTAACTCAAAATCAATTAAAAACTTAGTTGTAAGACCAGAACCAATGAAAATATTAGAAGAAAACATAAGGGAAATGCTTCAAGTCATTGGAACGTGCAAGGAGTTATTCAAGGCTCAAAGTTATTAATGCAAAAAAAACAAAAATTCACAAAACCAAAAATAGACAAATAGAGCTAAAGCAAACTGAAAAAATTCTGCATAATGAAGGAAACAATTACCAGAATAAAGAGACAACCTAAGGAATAGTAGAAAAAATATCTGCAAGCTAAAGATATAATAGAAGATTAATATTCATAATATATGAAGATCTCAAAAAACTCAGGGGCAAACAAACAACTTTCGCATAAATGGGAAACAGATCTAAACAGATATTTCTCAAAGAACTCAAACAAAGGCCCTGAGGTATATAAAAAAATGCCCAACAGTACTCATCATCATAGACATGCAATCAAAGCCACAAGAAATATCACCATATTCCAGTGAGTATAGCTATTCGAAAAGACAAAAGTTAAATGCCAATGAAGAAGTGGAGAAAAGATTATGATAACCCACTCTTTATCGCTTGTGAGTAGGATAATCTTGATGGACAACAGTATGCAAATTGCTCAAAAATTAAAGAGCTATCACATGAGCCACCAATCCTAATCCAAAGGCAAAGAGCTCCTCATGATAAAGACCCATCTTCATTTCCATGTTTATTGCAGAACTAACTACTCACAATAGCTAAATTATCAAAGGAACTGAATTATCTATCGACTCAGGCGTGGATAGAGAAATTCTGGTACCGATGCAAAATAAAACACTATTCAGCCAGTTTAAAAAATGAAATCTTGTCATCTGTGACAGAATGGATGGAACTGGAGATCATTATGTTAAGTAAAATCGAGGCACAGAAAGTCAAATTCCTCATGACCTCAATCAAATACAGACTCTAAATGAGACGACCTGATAGAAACCAAGAAGTGAAAGGTGGTTATCTGAGGCCAGAAGAGCAGGGCAGGCAGGGCAGGGTGGTGGAGAGTTGTAAAGTGGGGAGTCAGTACAGTTTAACAAAGGCAAGTTCTAGTGCTACTGCACTGGAGGGTGACTAAGTGACAAGTCTGTGCTGTATATCAGAAAGCTAGAGGAAAGGATTCTGTGTGTTTTCACTGTAAAGAAGTGATGTATGTTTGACACAGATAATATACTATGGAAAGAAAAAAAGAAAAGGACAAGAGAGTAAGGAGTGAGGGAGGGAGGGAGAAAGGAAGGGGAAAAAGAAAGAAAGGAGAGAGAAAGAGAGAGAGAGAGAATAACTTTAAATTTAAAGTATCCAACATTCTCTCTGGGATGCAGAGGGCAGAGTTCTCATCTTGATGAACTTATTCTTGGATCTTTATCTGCTGTCTGCACATGTGTGAGTACATGTAAGTATGAATGTGAGTGTATTTATGCACACATATGAAGTATAACTTACTCATTTCATTCCATAAAAATGTCTCTCTGTGTCGTTGATGTGTATTACATTTACTAGACAATCTGTCCTCATTACCAATTGACTGATTTTCAATTGCTGAACATTTAATTTTATTCTGGAAGCTAAAATTGCCTAAATAACCTCAATTATTTTCTCAGGAAATATTCTGCAGCAGAATCTGTGAGCTATTGGCTTTAGACTATATCAATTTACGTGCACATCAGCAGGACGGCACAATGGATACGGGATTTGCATCATTCCTTGAGTGGTGCATTTCAAAAAGCTTACACATTTGTTGGGTGACAAATAGAATCTCGTGCATGTGTGTGTGTGTGTGTGGGGGGTTGCTGGAGAGCAAACCCAGACTCCTGAACATGATAGGCATGCATTCTACCAATTAGCTGCATCCCCAGCCCTCTCACTACTTTAATTTACATTTTCAGTTGCTAAGTGGGCCAGAAGCAACTTTATTAGATTACATTTATAAATAGAGCTCAACCAGAATGGTTTTCTGCAGCTTTCTTTTCAGCATGTACCACTGGAAAAGTACTTCACAAACACACAGAGCTCGCTTTGGCCCCCTTTGAAGATCTGAGAGAAGAAGACCACCTCCATCTGATGGTACCACTACTACCACATTTCCCTATTGCAACTTCTGGAACTACTGCCTCACCTACAAAGAGAAGTTCGTCCACTGTGTGCATTGCTAATCCAAGCCTTGTTCAACGGACAAATTCTTTATAAACATAAATCAAAAATTTCCTCGACTTCTAGGTTCATCTATACTATTGAATGAAGAGTAGCATACTACCTTTGCTACAGCTTGAAAACATACTTTACAGACATTTGCTTTTGTTGTTTAACTCATTCTATATTAGGTTCATCATTTCCTATATTTTTGTGAAGCCATCTTGACTCAGACTAAATCACGGTAAAGTAGCTTTATATTGCCATACATCTGAATATGGTATTAATAATTTAATCCTAATTCCAAAAGTTGGCAATGTATACAATTTCAATTTCATTGAGTAGATTAAAACTACTAGCCCCAAAATAATGATACTGAAAGCAATATAACATTTAATTTTAACACTAAATAGTGAGACATGAAGATACTTTATCCTAGAGTATACAGTTTAGAGATCATGCCACATAATAAATATTTCATTTTTACTATTTCTGTCATATGAGTTCATCCTAAAATCCAGTATGAAGTAAATATTTTATTTTTGATACTTTTGACATAATCCTAACTATAACCTTGAGTCAAATTTCACAAATAGTAGATAATGATACGAGGATTATTTGATTTGAAGAGAAAGGCTTAGAAACGACCCCTATAAATTACAAACGGTTCACCGGAGAAAAGTACAGACGACAGAACAAGAAGTAGGGAATTGTTAGCGAGGCCAGGGGAGAGTGCACGTTTCTATAAAAGACTGGAATATTCTTTTCCGGAAGACATACATCTCAGGTATTTTTCAGTTCTGTATTTCCTTAATCATCAGGTAGAGACTCAAAGATTTGCAAAATCTGGTCTCCAAAGTGCTAACAAACACAGAGGCTCACTCATATGGCAGATTAAATTAAGCCAAGAATGGAAGTCACAGGAACGATGAACCGCAGGCAGATCAAGGACCATGGGACTAAATACATTCAACCGCGGCCACAAGAAGATAAAGTGTAATTTAGTTAGAGCACTCTAAAGTTTAAACTACATATGACAGTGAAAAGAGGAGTAAGATGCAAAATGGGAAGTAAGGTCCTGAACTCCTCCCTTGATTTTTTCTCTTAACAGAAAAATAACAATAAATAAGAAACAAACATATCAAAACTCAGAAAATCAATCTAAAGTACGACTTGAAATCACAATGCCAAGTAAATCACATAGGTGTAAACATCACATAGTTTCTCCTATAACTGGAGAGAGAGAGAGAGAGAGAGAGAATCTTTTTCAAGAGAGTGGGACCAAGAAGTAGAAGGAGGAATTA
The DNA here is from genome assembly GCF_012274545.1 of Fukomys damarensis. Taxonomy (NCBI): domain Eukaryota; kingdom Metazoa; phylum Chordata; class Mammalia; order Rodentia; family Bathyergidae; genus Fukomys; species Fukomys damarensis. The sequence continues at coordinate 23,178,609 of NW_022900949.1, forward strand.
AGGAGGGGAGGAGAAGGGACATAAAAAGATTCACAGTGTGTCAAATACATGTATAAATTACCCATGAGGAGTAGGATCATAATGTACTGCACACATGGGCAAATGCAAACTAAAAATTTTTTTTTCTGGTACCAGGGAATTGAACTCGGGTCCTTGCGCTTGCAAGGCAGGCCACCGAACCACTGAGCTAAATCCCCGGCCCGAAAACTAAAATTTTAACAAGATTTAAGCTCCACCTCATCAGTTCAAGATACATATGCATGCATTCCGACAGTCTGAACTAAAGCAAGGGTATGAAGTTAGTGTAAAACTATGTAACACGGCAGTGAAATACACATGACATCGAAAAGCCAGAAAAGTAAAAGACAAGCTAGGGAAAGGAAAAAGAAAGAAAAGAGATTTTAAGTGCAGGTATTTAAAAAGGTAGTAAAGTGGAAAGTAATTTGGAGAATTAGAGAAAGTGGAGTGAGGTCAGCAGCTAATGTAACGTGAGGTCCTTCTATGGAGGTAGAATAACCTGTTGCATGCCTAGTTTCAGGCCCATCTTTCCGCATCCTGTAGCTGGACAGGATTAACCTTACTAGTCATTTTACCCAACATTGAAATCTTTATACCGGCTTTACTGCATTTATACATCAACTAATATAAGCTTAAGGATGTTACTACTTGAAAAAGGAAATTGAAAAACTGAGATATTACTAAATGTGTGTGTGTGAACCGTTTCCCACTTTGAAATTCAGTGCCAGTTGGCTCTTAGCTCTTCCAACGTTCATGCACAGAAATCACGATTTTCCTTGAACTCTGAAAGTAACGCACCTGCATCTATCCTAGAATAAATTAACACATATTGACATGTTTTTATCTACACAGATAATGTTCTTTCACACTTTCCCGAGGAAAAGCAAAACACTCTGAGACAAACTTTCAAGCATCCTGCTCATAGAGGTTGGCATGTGAACGGAGAGGAGAAAATACATCGCCGTGTTCACACGTTAATGTTACATAACGTCTCACATGAGACACACACTTCCGGAGAGCTGAGCTTTTGAACCTGTCTTTCGTTATGAATTACTTGGCTGGGTGACAGTCAGGAAGCCTGGAATCTGCTTTTTTTTTTTTTTTTTTAAGGTAACATCTTGCAATGCTATTTGGAATGTGGAAGGAGTGCTTTGTTCCTTTCTCACTTATCAAAGATTTCATGAGGTTTAATTTAAATTAAGTCAAAAATATAGTCTCTGGTTGTATAAACCTTAAGTTTGTTAACCTGTTATTGGCTTTTAAAAAATCCCCGTTTAGAAAACTGACTTAATTTTCTATCTATATGTAAATTCCAGTTTCTGAGCTTGGATTAGGTCTGCTCAGAGAATGCTGATCCTTAACTATCTATATTTAAAGTCACTGAGAAAGACCTCGGAGCAAGTCCATGGTACGTGTGCCAGAATCAGAAGTGGAAAACATTTCAAAATACTCTGCAAAATGCCTAAGTTTCCACTAAAGAGAAAGGTTAACCTTCTCTTCCACTTATGGTAAAATTGCTTCTCATTCATTCACTTGTGCATGAATGGAATCATATTACTTGCCAGCTTTAAACTTTGCATGGGTTTTCCAGGAGGGCGTGTTCTACTAGGGCAAACACCAGGAGAGTGCAGGGGCAGGAGGCGAAGGTCTGAGACAAGAAGTAACAGGCAGAAAAGCATCGCCCAGGGTCTTGGATAATGTTAAGAGAAGCTGAGTTTCATCCTGGGGCAGTTGGAAAGCCAGTGGGAGAGGTTAAGGAGGAAAACTCAACAATGAAATACCTAGGATTATTAATTCGCCATTTCATGACCAGATGCTGCTCGACGTACAACAGGGCTACGTTTCAGTAAGCTCGTCACACACTGAAAATACCATCAGTAAAAAAATGCATTTGTTACTCATCCTACTTAGCCCAGACTCTGCCAAACATGCTAAGAACACTCAAGTTAACCTTTTGCTGGGCAGAAATCAACGGACTTGAAGTCGATTTTCTAATAAAGTATTGAATATGCCCTGTAATTTATTGAAGACTGAACTGAAAGTGGAAACCAGAAATGACAGTATGGTTACACTTTTGGATTTAAGTGGAACCACTGTAAGCAGGGGCAGCCTTTATTTAATAAGACATATGAAGAGTTTGACTATGAATTTTCCAAAAGTAACATCGTCAGCAACTCAAAATGAAAAATGAGTGGCCAAAGCCCATCTTTGCCATTGTCTTCTACAACGGCAAAATGAGTGCATAAACTGCATATGTTAAATTGTCGCACAGAGAAGCAAAGTAACCTAATTCGTTCTATTCTCATTTTTCTTTGCTGAATATTCTAAAGGGAATATGCCAATAGATATAGAGAGGAGAAACTTACTTTTGAATTAAAACCAAGGACAAGCAGATGAAATATCCCAAAATGTGGGGAGATGCATTGTTCATAACCAAAAACAGTGTCAGAGCCTCAAATAGGACCAAAGACTTTCAGATATCAGTGTACTTATCACACTAATAGTTTAGAAATCCAAAGAGAAATGGTGTTAATATTCTCACTAAATAAGAGGCGTTCACAGTTGTCATAAATGCTCAAAAAAACTTTGTTGAATGAGTACCACAAGATTGCTTCAGGAAAAAAAAAAGTCAAATGTACAGCTTCCTTCACTATGAAAGGGGAAATTGGGGATATCTTAGAAGTTGAACTTTAAAAAAATGTCTTCACTTTTCCTAAAATTAACAATAAAGATGTATTCCAACTAATTTACAAGCCTTTAGAACGTGACAGAATCTCCTAGTACTTCTGCAGATTTCTCCAGCCTGCCCTTCTCAAAGACCCCAGAAAATATTGAAGCTGACGGACCACAGAACTGAGCTTGGAGAAACACTGCTGCTCCTGAAACACTGAATCACATTTCTCCTGTGTCTCTGCAGTAGAAGATCCTATATTTATGCCTTTCAGATGACTTCCAAAATTACATGGGGAGCAAGAGAGATAACAGTATGGTCTGTGGATATTGGCTCTGATTTTATTCACAAGATGGAAAAGCTGTGTTCACATGCTTGGAAGCTGATATCGAGTCATCTGTGTGTGTCCCTCTGAGAAGCGCTTCCTTAAATACTACCTACTTTACTCTTCACAGCCGCCCTAAAGTTATATAAGACAGTGTTACTGTTCCAATTCTATAGATGAAGGTTTAACTGCAAATGAGTCACGTACCTTGTGCAGGTCCTACTGCCCCTCCTTGGCCAGCTGACACCTAAACCTGGGTCTTCAAATGTCAGGGTGGGTTGCAGCTCCCACCCTAAGGCTAAGTGTGCTGTCCTGGTGCCATTACATAACTAATTGCTGGGTTGTCCGATGTCATGACTCTACTCATGCCATGCTGTTAGTCACTCCTTTTACTGGACTCTCCACACCAACTTCAGAACTTCTGCTTAGAGTCCAGTGTAACAACCAGCAACAGGGACCTTTTGAGATGGGACACACGATGGAAATTCAAGATAACAGGGCCCAGCATTCTCTTTAGAACTTTATTCTCATGTAGAAAATCCACCTATAAATCTCAAGGTGGTATTCCCTGCTCTTTCCTTCTTGACATTGACATTTAAGGGAATAGGTAGTCATGTCAAATTGGTGGCCCCTGTCCCAGGAAGAAACTTATCACCCTACAGTTCAGCCTGGTCTCTCATATTGCCAATATTGGGATTAACTGTTAGAGTGACAGGCTTGGCTGATAAGGTACTCGAGAAAATGGACTCTATTTCTCAAAAGGTCCAGAACTCACCTGAGGGGAAGTGAGGAGTCCTTGTTAAAATGTTGATCTGACTTGGTGTGTGGAAGAAGGACCTAGAATTCCTCATTTCTCACAAGCTCCTGAAGCTAACCATCCTCTGGCCTGTGAACCATATTTGGAGCGGCAGGACTAGAGGAAAGACTGATTTAACCAAGGATTCCAGAAAACAACAGGAACCAAATGGGCAGGGGGCAAACAGAAAGAAATAAAGCTGCATAAATATTTTAATCTCACTCTTATGTCTTTTTTTCTGGAATTACCTAAAATTACTGAATAAGAGGAGCTTGATGGCAGAAGGCTTAAAGTCTTCACCCTCTCCGCCTGTACTGCCCAGTGGCCAATTCCTCCACTCGACTTTGAGCTTCAAAAACATCAAGTACTGATTTACCTTCAAAAAAGTAAACCAAAGAAAAAAAACATTAGAAAGCCACACATATATCAACGTGGGCATACTTGGTTAAAGAAAATTGTTTCCTCCCTTCTGTTTTTCATGAGATAATCGAATGTCTTCTTTCTCAGCTGCCTAGATTAATTTAGAAAAAGGAATTAACTTGAAAATGGAATTCAGCAATTACCCACTGCACACACAAATGCTATCGAACTTATCGGTACTTATTTGCACCAAGTGATTCATTCGGGGAGAAATAAAGACACAGAAATTTCTTATTTTGATTAAATGGGAATTACCTAACGAGATATGCTACTTAAGAAAACAATTATATCACTCAATGTTATATAATTTTAGATTTAAGAAATACTATAGCACATAAAAATGGGTCTCCAATTATGTTAACATTAGAAAATTGATGATCCTTCTTTTTTAAACATTGATGATTCTTGGGCCGGGGATTTAGCTCAGTGGTTCGGTGGCCTGCCTTGCAACCGCAAGGACCCGAGTTCGATCCCCAGTACAAAAAAAAAAAAAAAAAA
>NW_022900949.1:23183421-23277405 GCF_012274545.1 Fukomys damarensis
ACCCCCAAGACCCCAAGTTGCACCCCCAAAAAAAAAAAAAAAAAAAAAAAATGATGATTCTTTAGAGAATACTACAAAGTACTGAAATTAGCTCTTTATAATAATATATTCAAATTTTAGTAGGTTTATTGCTTATAAAGATAAATAAATTTTGCAGAGCTGGTGGGCTTTGTTCAATAAAGAGGTGACTATATAACAATTCAAAGTCCCCTCATCAGTATGAATGATCATCTGTATAGAAAGAAGGCTACAAAGTTTATTTCCTCATAATACTGTGGCTTGCATAGGCCAAAACTAATACAGAAGATGCTTTCTACAGTGGGATGCTTTTTACTGTACACATATTTTTAAATGTAAAAACCTGTCAAACAGATGTTAAAATAGGCAACTCAAAAAAGAAAAAATCTTGTCCATCAAAAAAAAAAAAAACTATTTTAAAAAGATGCAACAATATTACAAACCCTGTGTAAAAAGAGATTAATTTCACTCTCCTAACAGAAGATTCAACACAGCAACCGTATCACCAGTCTACTTTTGTTTCAGTGGGAATTCAAAGCAATCGGTTACTTTATTGAGTAAGTAATTCCAAACTTTGTTGGGTTTGGATTGATAGGTATCCTTTACAAAGGGTACATAAACTAACTGAAAGGCCCATGGTGAATTATCTACCACTGAGAAATAAAACTGACACCCACCACCTCCCTGTCAGTCTGTGGAACCCATCTCCACCTACTGGGTCACCCAAGATGTGTCTGAGTTCTGGATAACTTAATATGAGGTGAGAAGTAACAGGCTAGAGTGAGCTCCCAGGGCTCCTCTTCTGCCAGAACTCTCTCCCTCCTCGAGTTGAGAATAAATTCACCTAAGAATCCATGCCCAGCTGAATTATGCTCAAGTATCAATGACACTCACGTCATCGGCTGCCCGGAAGGACGTGCGTTGCAGACAAATGCATAGACACTTGCATGTTTTCTGTCTAAACCTGTTTCTTTCCCTGTGAAAGGCTACATCAACTACTGTATCTTTAAAGGCTAAGATGTGAAATTGGAACTGGAAAAGGAGAATGTCAAATTGTGCCAAATGCATTGTCTCTTCAACGAAGGAGAAGACCTTTTTGTTTAATTTAAAACACAAAAGTGACCACATAGCACTACTGACAAAACTGACTGGAGGTTTAATTTCAGCAAGTGAGTCAGATCCAGCTGAGAATCAAAGATGGCCCGGTTTCCTTTGTTGTACTTCCTCTCAGCCCCATCATCACAGGCATCTTTGGATGCACACCTTCTTGGAGAAAGAAATAAAACAGCGCTGCTATTTTTCCCTGAAACCTGAGAGGTTAAGCTTTAATGACTAATTGAGAACAACTGAAAATAAAAAATACGATAAATTTTATAAAACCAGATGTTATGAACTAAATAGCTGCATCTCCCTAAAATTTATATACTGAAGCCTTCATTCCCAGGGAAGCTGTATCTAGAGTTGGAAAATCTAAGGAAGTAATTAAGGTAAAAATAAATTCATAAGGGTGGGGCCCTGAGCCAATAGGCTTAGTGTCCTTACAGAAGATACAGCACAGTGTTCTCTTTCCCTTTCTCCTCCCCCACTGGTTCTCTCTCCCTCTTCCTTTCTCCCTCTTTCTCCTTCTTATGCTAACACTTAAGAAAGACCAAGTGAGAATACAGGGACAAGTCAGCTGTCACCAAAACCAGAGATTGAATTTTCCACCAGGTTGGTCATGGAGTTTCAGCCTTTAGATCTGTGAGAAGATAAATGTCTGTGGTTAGCAACTCAGTCTGCAGTATTTCGCTGGAGCCTCCCCAGCAGACTAAGATACCAGACCTATCACAAGTGTAACTGATTGTTTGTCTACTGCATGTTTGGCATCGAATTAGTTTTTAATGAGAGATACTCAAACAGCACGTGCCAAAATGTCAATATACCAAACCCTTCAACTAGATACGCCCACTACAAAGGTCCATTTGTTTACATATAAAAGAGATATAAAAGAAATCAAAATAATTTTGCTATTAAAAATTTGAAGGCATGCCATCAAACTGACATTTATGCTTATCTCTTGTCTGTCTTGTATGACAACAGTTTAGCAAAATATAATTGAAATAAGATGCCTGAGGCACTAGCAAAGTCACCAAAGATAATTTGAATAGCACTTAAGATATCTTGAAAACATTTCTTTTCAGGGAGATTTTTTTCAATGGTAAATATTCAACCAAAAAAGGAAGTAAATGCCAGGCTCTTAGATCAGTGTGGGAGACCATGGCTCAATATTGAGGAAATAACCAGAGGCGGGTTTATTTCAGGAAGCTGTAAGAAGTTCATGCGGCCACAATACGAACTTAACTAATTCTTGGCTATAAAGCAAACTGGTGAGGGGTACCTTCAGATAATCCACAACAGGGAAGAAAATAAAATCCTTCCTCTGTTCCAGTCAAGCCTCTATAACAAAAATACCTTTGGGGCTGAAGATAGGTAATCTATAAATACTAGAAATTTACTTCTCACAATTCTAAAAGATGGAACATCCCAGAGCAGTGTCAGCAGACCTGGTGTCTGTCACAGCTCACTCTGCTTCTTGCATCTCTTGTGTCTTTGGGCGACAGAAGTGCTAGCAGCTCTCTCTCCCTCCCGTCTCTTTCACCCTTGCGCCTACCTAATTGCTTCCTAAGTCCCCGCCTATTAATACTATTGCTTTGAGAGCTACATTTCAACATAGCCCAACATTCAAACCTTAGCAGACTCCTAGAAACTCCACTGACCATGTAAAGAAAGTTATTAAGAAACACTGAAATGCAAGGAAGAAATATAGTTTATCCAAAGTGGCTCAGATTATTTACTGAATATGTGCCAAGGACTGAACAAGGTTTAGGAGACACCAAGTTGGCAGAGTAAAGACATCAGGGAACTGGTTCTAACCCTCACTCTCCAGGTTTTCAGGAGAGCATTTCTTAAAGTATTCTGCAAAGAAAAAAAAAAAAAGTTCCCAGAGCAAATTAAGTTCAAGTTTTGCTTAACACAAGTTAAATATATTTTAAGGCTGAGGGACTACTAATGCTTCAGGCAATACTCAAGGTTCTTATGGTTCTTGTTCCATCCATACATTTACACTCATATGTATACTTATGCACAGGAGAAGTCCTGTAAGTAGTGATAGCTAATAATACTATGCTCTATTCCCTTCATTTCCACAGAGGAGAAGTCATTCTGAGAACGTATTCTTATCTGGTAATCCACACTTTGCAGAACACTCAATAACCTGATACTGAGATTATTCACTTGCTTGCCAGGCCTAAAATTTACTTTAATATTTACCAAGTAATTGGTCCAATTGTATTAAAAAATATGAACACAACAAGTTTCATCTGGAATTTTGACTGACAGGACTTTATTTAACATCTTAAACTATACTGTAGTTTTGCAATTTTAACACCCCAAAGTAAGACTGAATTTTGTTGCTCATAAAAACTGTTGACCTCAGAACTGGCTTGAAATGAAATCTGAGCACAAACAACATCAGCGATTATCAGGGAAACAGAAATCAAAACCAAATTGAGGTATCATCTCATCCCAATTAGAATGTCCATTAGCAAACAGAAATACAAATAACAACTGTATATTATTAGTGGGGGATGTAAAGTAATACAGCCATGATGGAAAACAGTACTGTGGTTCTTCAAATAAGCAGAAAGAGAACTTCTGTTTGACTCAGCAATCCTACTCTGAGTATATATCCAAGGAAATGAACTCAGTCTGCAAATAAGTGTTGGTATGCCCATCCTGACATGTCCGCTGCACACTATTCATAACTTACACGTCCATTGATGGATGAATGGCTAAAAGAAAATGTGGTATGTTAACACACGCGCGCACGCGCAAACAATAAAGTCCCCTTACTTGCAGCAACGTGGATGACACTGGAAGACATTTTTTTACATGAACTTTGTCGGACACACAGAGACAAATAGGACTTTCTTTTCTACAAAAGGGACAAACGAGAGGATGTTTAACAGGTGCACGGTGCAGTCCAAAGCTTCAGCTAATGTTCACCGCACAGCAGGGTCCCATGGCTGGCAATAAGTAACTGTGTATTTCAATACTATGTAGTATCTGGTGATGACAGCCTGAAGTGACCATGACACCAGGAAACTGAAATTTGGACACTTCCCTATAATCAGATTACCTAAAAGGTTACAACTCAATGTCAGAACACATTCCCCCTGCTCTCCACCTCCCGTAATGTGTCCAGGTGCCGACACTCACACAGATGAATAGAGGACTATTTGCTGTGGCAGCGCTGCTTTCCTTGGGGTCTAAAGAGCAGATTCTGGTGAGCATCTTTGCAACTGGGGCCAAAGGTCCCTGCATCTTACAAGCTTCTGGGTGATGTGGATACTATTGCTCCCGGATGATCATTTGATGGCAGGTTCTAGGATCTAACCAACAAAAAGACGAATAAACTTTGATGCCTAGGAATTTCCAACCAAAAACCCGGGCAGACCTCCAGGTCACGAATGCCAATCAGTTTTAGATCATCACACCGCACAGTATGGTCCAAGGCTGTGGAGACGCCCAAGGAGTGCCTCTAACATAAAAGCGTGACATCAGTCAGATAAAGCAATTTACAGAGAAAAGATACTATGCGATGAGGAGATTAAGACCATCATTAAAGTCTTCAGAAAGGTTAGGGGAAATATTTCACTCATTGAAAAAGAACAGGATTTTAATTAAAGAAAAACAGGGAAATAAAGAGCTCTTAAAAATTGAAATTTAGATATTAGAGGAAAAAAGACTTGCAAGAGAAGATTGAAGTGAAAAATTCAAGAGGAAAAAATATAATGATAAGAAAAAGAAAAGATACAGAGAATATTATTTCAGAAAGTATAGAATATCAAAAACAGGGACGCCAAAAAGAAAGACTGGGTAAACCAAAGAGGAGAAAAATGCTAAGGAAATTCCTAGATGTGATGAGTTTGCAGACTGACAGAGAACCTACTGAATAGCCTGCAATGGAAGGAACTTCGCCCTCATTTGGAAGCATTACAATGAAAATTTGGAGCCTTGTGGACGTGAAGTCAAGAAAGGAGAGAAGAGGAGAGAGGATGTGTACCTCAGGACCACTAGGTGACAACTGCTTACAGAGTTAGAAACAAGGACTTTCCAAGGACATTAGAGAACAAAAGACCACTGTTTAGTTTGAACTCGTCCCCCAAAGCTCCTGTGGGAAATTTAACCCCTAAATTCAAACCGTTGATGATATTTGGAGATGAGCCTTTGGGAGTCAGGGGGAGAGCAGGATACGAGGGCAGAGTTCTTTTGAAGGGAGGATAAGGAGAGGAAGAAAGACTCAAACTCAGGACTCCTATTGCCCTGTGATGCCCTCTGCCTGGGGATAACAGCACAAGGCCCTTTCCAGCCCCTGCCGTGATGCCCTTGGATTTCCGAGCCTCCAGAGCTACAAAAATAAGTTTCTTTAATTTATAAAGTACCCTGCCTTTGGTATTCTGTTATGACAAAGCAAAACAACTAAAACTAAAATGAAAAGCAGTACCTTCAAAATGAGAAGGAAAAATGCATTCTAAATTAAAATTTCACATCTAGCCATTTTTTTCCTACCTTTTAGACTACGCAAAGCCTCAAAAATATATATCCTTAACATTTTTTTTCCACGAAATGACTGTATTATGTACTGTATTAAAAGAAAACAATAAATCAAGGAAATGTTAAGGCAAGAAATTTATGAAACAGTGAAACAGGAGATCCAACTCAAAAGAGAAAGGAAGAAATGAAAATATATGATACACCTCAGCTCTTAATCATCATGTACTACAAACCTGTACTAATAAAAATGAACAAATGAAAAAATGCTTTCCCTATCAGTATAATTTATAATGCTAATATAGGGAAGTTGGGGAACAGTGGATGATAAAAGGTTAGAATTAAAGAGTAAAATCTCATTTTTCATTGTGTTGTAAGATATCCTTATTACATTTTAAAAACTAGAACCAGCACTATAGGCATAGTATTTAAATACATGTAGGTGAAACCAAGACAAACACCTAAAATGAAGTGGAAGAAGTGACCTCAGGAAAATAAAACGCCTCAGGGCCAGCAAAATTTTAACTCTAAACTGTGTCCATGCTATTGTTGTAAAACTAGAACAAATATAAGGAATGAATCTAAAACTCCCATTTTAATCATGAGCGTCAGAATCAGTGATCTTTAACCAAATCACACTGCAAGTTGCCTTGAAGAATCAAGACCAGCTCATTGCATTAGTTCCTTAAACTGGCACAATTACCTTCCTTAACATAATCAGAGTCATAAAAGTTTAGACATGTGTTCATTCATTCACTTCACAAACATCTATTGAGCGGCTACGGGCTTCTCCGGGGTATAGCAGTGAGCAAAACCAGACTGGGTCCCTGCCCTGTGGAGTTTACAAGTTGCTAAAAGACACCACGTGACATTTATCACTAATCACGAGAAGACCATAGGATTGAGAAATGAATCCTCTTATTATATCCTCTGCTTCCTGTCCTACATTCCTTGTGAAAGCTATTTCGCCCATGACTTACTATGTCAGGAAGTGAAGTCTGGGAAAGAAACACGACAATTTATTTTTCCTTTTTTTTTTTTTCTCAATACCAGGAACCCTGGGAAGTCTGGCTTTGGAGTGACTTCATATTTCCATGTCAGGGCTGCTTTGCCTCCAAGGTTCAGCCCCCAGACTGGCTGACAGCCGTTTCTGAGCCACAGAACCCACTGGCCGGTCAGAAACTAACAATTTACATCCCCTGGTGCAAGCAGGACACAGTAGTATCTGGATTTGGTTGAAGATGATGGAACTCCATGTGAAACCAGCCACTTAACACACTTCCTGATGGAAATGTGATATAAGATACCCTATTTAAAGAACAGTCTCATAATCTGGCTTCTCAAGCTAAACTATTAATGCTATCAATCTTCTTTCCGTGGCTTTTCAGGTCTCACACATCATATTCGGAACATTTTAGGCACTGGAACATACTGTACATAAAATGTCCTGAGTTTCACTTCTTGCAAGTCACAGTGACCATAATGATTCCGGTTTCACCTACGGACCTCTTCTGAACAGATAAGATCCTCTAATTTTAGTTACTTATCGGGAAGACTTCAGGGCCTGTCCCTGTAGCATGCTATCCCCTTTCATTCATTCTCTTCCAGACAATTCTGAACATGGGATGGAGGCAGAATGGCACTCTTGTAGGGAGCCCAATCCGCATAATGACAGGGGTCAACCCAAGGGTACTCATTAAGGGCTACTCCTGGGTCTTTCTGGCTGATGGACCCCATTCCCTGACCACTTCCTCCCAGGCTGGTCATTCATCATCACAGGGAAAATTCCACTATTACAACTTTTTTTGCTGTACTTGAAAAATTGCTATTTCTGCAAAAGCAAAGCTGAGACCTTGCTGTGAACTCCATAAAGGAATTTGTCCTGTTTTTTTGTTTTTTAACTAAGTTTAGCTAATAATGGAAATTTGAAATTACTACTTTAAAAAACTGAGAGGCTAATAGATCCTTGAGAACATTTCCTTTTTTTCCTATCAAATCCCTTACCAATGATGAAGAGACTCAAATAATTATAGTATTGGCAATAAACATAAGAGTAAAGGCCTGGTCACGGGATACTGGTACGTACACGTACCAGTTCGCCCAGGTGAAGGTAAGTGTTTTGGACTGCAAACATATACTGATAAAAAATTTATAACAAATAAATACAAATCATTTTAAAAAAAAGATCAATGACCTGAATTCTCTCTGGGGAGAAAGACCCTGTATATTCTCACGTCTTGAAAGATGTTAAGGGATAACTCTACCAAGTGCAAATAACTTTTTCACAAATATGCAGAGATTAACCACAGGAAGGGTTGATTTTAATTTTTTTTAATTTAAAATTGAAGGATCTATGTTTAGATCTAATTAAGGACTCCAAGTGAGAAATCTAAATTTTCTATCTATGGATTGGAAAAGTTCTTACATTGCCTCTATCATGAAAAAGTTAATAAAATTTCAATACGCTTTCCCCCTAGCAAAAAATACTACTTTATATAACATTACAGATACTTCTCTCTTGATAATTCACTGCCTGTAGTAGAGGGAAGTGATATTTTGAATGTATTTATTTCACTGATTTTAAAAAAGTATGTAGAAGACATTAATTAGCTTCAGGTCTTCTAAGTGATCAAGTCAGTGGCACTTGCTTTTTGTGCAACATTAAATCAAAGTACCTACTTACTTATCTACCCAGCCTACCAGTTTCACTGTGTCCTGGATCTACTCTCTCCTAAATCTAGTATGCCTTGTGTACTGTTCCCACCTAAATCTTGACAGCATTAGAAGGCTTGCTCAGGGTTTACTCCTTTGAGTTGCCCCAGGATAAAGACTGATCCTATTATTCCACTACTCAAGGCCATTCTAGATGATGTCTCAACCCTCAATTCAAATCTTACTGCTGAAACTAACAGCTCCCCGGCACTCCAGGTAAACTTTGAACCTTTAGTTGGTGTCACACCCACGACTCTCCCAGTTAAGAGAATGTCCCCCGCCAGCTGCGAGGCTTTGTGGGCCCCAGATCACGACGCCCTGCTTGATTATCCATGCACACGGCAGTTAACACAGGCTGACTCGCATCACAAGTGATCATGCCTCTACTCCCTCTTCTGGATGGGCTCAGGCAACTTGTTATGATCACAGTATACGACAAGTTGCCGCATAAAACGTTATTTAATAAATGTTTAGTAAGGAATTCACAGGAAGAACACAATCAAGCAGAAGCCCAGGACAATACAGTTTCCTAATGAGCCTTTGAATGTAGAAAATTCCCAGTGTATTTTTCAGGTTAAGAAGTTGTTCATTTTTCTCCACCCTACAATTTCTAGTGCAGGAGACTTCAATTACAATTCAGTTCCCATCCAGGATGCCTATTTATTAGGCTACACAGTTGGCTCCTCCTGCCTAGGAGATTGCAGTCCCCTCATTATGGTCCTTTTATTTATGTTGCGCCTCTGACTTAAGACAGCTTAAGATTTAAGATGAAATGTTAATGCACATAAGCATTTCCCCACTTATCCACAGTAACAAAGAACAACTTATATCACAAGACAGACTCGGCTCTACAGTTAATTGTCAAACTGGGTTTTAGCAAGTGTCTTTCATCTCTTAAAACAAATCACTCATCACATAACATTAGCATATAAAAACAGGAGGTTCACTTCTCTCATTCTCTAATAGTTTCTTGAAAAAAATCAAAATGCAAAAAGAAATATGAATATTTCAATAGCTGCTTTAAAATGGGCAAAATAATTAGAAGACAGCCCTATGTAAAATCGATAGTCTTGCTAAGGCAGGCAGAAAGGAACAGTGCAGAACTGGAAAATACTGGGAGCAGATGCATGATTTAATCTGAACATATTCAAGAGAGTTTCTACTTTTTAGGTCCAAGGGAAATTCTGACACATCCTTCTGTTTTGTTGGTGTGAGTGTCTGAGTGACACTGATGGGAGAATGTGTTCAGTCCAGGTTCCTTAGGACTCTTTCAAGACTGCTCTGGGTCATCAGGAGGATACTAGGCTTTGCTCTTCCACTTTTTCACTGCCCTAGCTTTTCAATCAACAGAGGTATCTGGATCTTGTACTTTATTCTCTAGGAATTCCTTCCTAAATCCTGTTAGATCCCTGGGGACTACAAAGTTGTATTAAAGGATCTGAGAATCTCTTAATCCAAAGAACTAAAATATGCTTTTATGTTTGCATAATATCATAAATTGGAAAATGGTATAACCGTCTTTTAAAAAGAGAGCCAAAATAATAGCTTTATTGGCTGTGGAGAGGTTGCACCATGTGCTTTACAGTTAGCAATGGTTAGGAAATCTGAGGCAATATAGCAAAACTTCCATTATAAACAAAAGGTTTAAATTCACATTATAAAACCACCCAAAGTTACTCAACGTGTATTGTGTGGCGCAATGTTCCTGTTATGAACCAAAAGGGGAATGTCACTGCACTCTGCCAAAGGGCTTGCTGCTTCTACACTTTAATGGATTTAGGCTTCTGATTATGATTAGATTCTTGATGTAGAAAGGGTACGAAGACCATCATGGCCAAAGTTATTTTCAAACAATAGGTCAGCCCATTCATGACTTGAATAAACTAATAAAACACAAACCAAAGCTTGACCACAGGCAATAATGTGAAATGCTCTCTGCATGCTTAATAACAGATTAAAACCCAGTAGAAAGCAACGCAGCATGCATTGATAAAATTTCTCCCAGGGTACTAAAGGTGGGGGGTAGAGCCAATCTAATGCACAACCACAGGATTAAGGTCTGAGTCCCAGCAATTCCACCTACTGCTTCTTTTTTTTTTTTAAGATCAAAGCTTAGCCACTATATGCAGCAGACTTCTTCCTTAGAGCTCTGTATATTGCTGTAGAGAAAACAGAAAAAAATGTAAGCAAACAAAACTCTGAAATTGCATGCAGTCTATTGTCCTTTGACTTCACATAGCATTTGATTTTCAAAACAGGGCACTTTAAACCATTTTGCTGTTTTCCTTTCTATTTGTATCCTGTTTTATGGCCACTCTCAACTGTTACAAGTATAGTAACTTATTGTTTCAACAAAGCAAATGCTTTTCTGACAAATTACCTAGAGTGCAATCAGAAGGAAAAGTGTCTTAACCTCTTCACTGAACTAATGGTCAGTAGCACACAGGAATCTACAGACACATTCCCACGGCATGCCCAAGGATCCACGCTATTCATTTATCCTCAAACTAACAAATGCCCTTTCTACTAAGTTCTCACTTCCTACTGTAGTTTCTTTCTTTTTGTGGGGGGGGTTCACAGGGGATCGAACTCGGGTCCTTGCACTTGAGAGGCAGGCGGTGGAACCACTGAGCTAAATCCCCAGCCCATCTACCATATTTTCCAAAGAAGATTTAAAGTACAAGACTCAAAGCCTGGAAAGTGCCACTTAGGACAATGTTAGCAATCCGAGTCTTTAGCTCTTTATCTCTCAGTTCCCCTATGGATAAACTTCCATTCACTTGCATATTTACTGGCAAAGCAGAGGAAGAGAAAGTATGCTGTTGACATACAACATTGAAAAGACTCCTGACGTACTCTAAAAGTAGGTGTTTTCAGCTCAAGCCACGGTTTGGTGTTTGTATCACTCAAATTCCACGGAACAGAAACTAAGCCCATGTCTGATTTCTCCTTAAGCGCTGGTTATGAATGAATGGAAGAACCAGAGAAAACATTGGAACAGTATAGAGAAATAAGTCCATCTTGCCTCCCGTCCTGTGTTCACAATCCTTTTGTGTTGCAGAAATAAGATGCCTGGTGGTTTGTAACTTTGACTAACAAAGTAGAAGACAAGCAAACAATTGTCAAAGGCGATCGCTACATGTATATTGTATACTGTGATTCTAATTAAATAAAACTTCGAGGTCCTTTTAAAAATGTCATCAGCAATGAAGCTAATTTGTGTCTGACCAGGACTTGTACAGTAACTGATGACTTACAGACGCCGAGTCCCCTGGGTAACTTTTACCACCTGTTTTCCATTTGTGCACTGGCAGCTTTGCCCTGACGGTGCTTACTGGTCTGACATTGGGTTATGCCATCGGTTGCCATAATGTTGATACTTAACCAATAGTTCTTAATCTTTATTATTGAAAGACATTTTATTTTAGCCTGTCTTTTATGCCCTGCCACTATTTACAATATATGAAAATAAAATGACCAGAATTAATAGCATTATTCAGGTGTGAGCAGCCCCATAGGGTCTCCTGAATAAGTCCTAAATGAGACTCTTCCCAAAAAGCAGACTACAATATTAGCAATAAAGGAGATCGGTGAGGTCATTGTATCTAATCACCTGTATGATACAGGGATTCCTTCCACCATGAACTGAACAATTGTTTTCACCTTCTAGTGCAATACAGCTATCTCCCAGAGCAGTTCATTTCTACCTGAAATAACCAGTAGTCTCAAAAGATCTCTCCAAATTGAGTGGAGAAATGCTTCCTCGTAACTTTAACCTGCCGACCTTCTGCCCCTTGGTGTGACATAAATGAAGCTGAATCCATCACTGGTACGACAGCTTTTCAAGTACTTAAAATGGCTTCCTTTGTTTTTTTGCTTTTTTCTCCAGTCTTTTCAGAGTTAGATATTCAAAGTTATTTGGGTGAATGCGTGATATCTGTTCCTTTTCATTCATTATTTTAGTTATTATGCATCAGATCTATTTCACCTAGACCAGCATAAACTCTGTTCCCTGAAAATATAATGCCAAATGACAGACACACCTGGTATACAATCTGATCTTTCTGGAAACCAAACTGCAGTTAATACAACTGAATACCACACTAAACTTTTGATACAGCATGATCCAGCTTCTCATTCTTGTCTCTCACCCCTTTTAAAATGAGAAAGGAAGCAAGGTTTTCCTTCTTTCAGCTGTCCTGTCAAAATGGCCATGAGATAGCAGCTGTCATTTTTGACACTAAAATGTCACCCACGTGTGCCCGAAATTTTGATTTAAGTGGTTAGGCATGATTTATTGTACAATTGACATATTTTATTCTTTCTAAATATGTTTATCATTCTTGTTTTCTTTTAATATTTTTATTTCACTCTTCTTTTTCAAAATCTTAATATATTTATTTCAGCCTTTCTAGTTCAAAATTTATATTTTCATAAAGAATGAAATAGGAAGAAGACTACATGAGACTAAGCCCAAATAAGTATACTGTCTTTTGAGCCTCGTTTTGTTCATTTACTCATTTGTTTTTTCAAACACCCATAATTTCTTGGTTCATTCTAACATAATTTAGTTAATGTCTTTTCTTTTTACTTGTCTTTTATATTCTTGCCATCTTTTCATATTCTGGGCATACCTTTGGAAAATCTATCCCGATATGAGAGTCTTCATGAACTCATTAGAATGGACTAAATTACTGGATAGTATCTGTTCAATCATTTGTTACCTCAACAAAATGAGGAAAAAAAAATGCAGCCGATATACTGACCAAACATGGATGTTAAAAAACAAACAGAAACCAACCTTTTTCTCTTTAGAGATGGGAGATATGATGATGGTCATGTTTTACACAGGAGTGGCTGCCCCAGCTGATGGTAAAATCTGTGCCATAGAACAAGTCTCTCCCTGAGGTGGCGTCCGTCAGCCCTGCTCAAGGCAGGCTGGGATTTATGTCCGGAGGGCTCCTCAGAGCTCCGGGATGTGTGGTTGCAGCTACCCCGGCAGTGGCCAGCACATTCGCACGGCTCGGTCCTTGGCCCTCGCGTCCTCATTCCAGAACAGCAATGTGAAGGCCGCGCAGAAGACGCCGGGGAAATGCTAGCACCAATCACTCTGTCCTGCAGGAGGCCTGGGGCTCTTCCTGAGGTAGGTGCATCCGGAAGGCAGGTGACCCAAGGGCTGCAGTCCTGCTTTTGCTCAGCCCTATTTATCAAGCATGGAGGGAGGGGAAAGCAAGGAGAAGGAGGGGACAGGGAACTTCAATCATAAAATACAAAGCTGTGCGCTAGATGCATGAGACAAAAGGATCTAATGCAATAAACCCACATTATGATGTTTCACTTGCTGGTTTACAGTGGCCCAGTTGAAATGGAACAAAAAGTATGATCTCTACCTACCTGTCTGTCTATACTATGCATATAAATGTATGCACATCTCTATATCTATATAGTATCTACCAAAGCTATATCCATATCTAGACAGGCAGAGAGGGAGAGAGATTTTACTTAGTTCTGTGTTATTTTTTAGAACCTGCAGGTCTACAGCAATATATCCCTTCCATTTGTGATTACTACGATCACAGTGTGATTATAATAGCCCATACTATTTTTGCCTTATTGAAGAAAATTGGTGAAGGTCACCTTGTCCCACTTCACGGAGGCCTAGAAGAAGCATCCTCCTCTAGAAAAGAGAATGGGATCTTATTAACCAGAAGGACATTGCAAATCCACTGAGGACTACCGGGACATAATTAAATCAGGAACTTCATTCCAAAAGTAGGGCACAGGAGCTCAGAGTTAATGATGGCTATTCTGAGTAATCAGCTATTTATCATCCTGATTTCTGAGATTCATACAGGAGGATGCTTTTATTGAGTCACGGAACAGAAAGCAAATACAGTGCTTTCCGTGGAAATGTGCTGGGTTCTTAATGATCCGTGCAGTCCTAGCACATGCAACAGACTCCCTGCCTCACCTCAACCCACAGCTGATGTTTCATTATCCCGGATGCAGATGCTAGATTTGGCCACGGGACGCACAGAACACGTGGCAGCTGTTTACCCTAAGGAATCCCACATGACTTATGAAGTCATTCCAAAAATGCCCGAATTTTATATCGAAAGGTGATTTCTGTTTCAAAAGCATAGGTACCTGGCTGCCTGAAACCCAAATCAGATATCCCATATGGTCAACAGCCAACTGGGCGACTTCAAGCTTGTGATCAAATTCCTTCTCCCGAGTACTTACAATCCCTCTTGAAAGACCACTACATGAAACACAGCTCAGGCAGGTATTTTAATGCAGAGGAAAGAACTTTTTAGAAAGTCCAAGAATCTATGGATCATCTAGTTTAACAGCATCCTCAAGCAAAGATGCCACTGGCATAGCATGGTACTATAGTTTCAAACGATGCCACCTAGTTAATGCTGCTGGAAAGTGCATTAAGGGAGAAGGGGGGCCAAATAAACCTTCACATAATTGGTTATGCAGTATTCAAAAACGCAAAAATCAAATATTGTCTCTAACATGCAGACTGGCAAGGAGGAGAAGTGTTGCAGAGCACTTTCAGGAACATCTTCTCTAATGAGGTAGAGGACACAGGATGAGGCAGAGGGGGAAATTAATTGCAAAGCAGTTGTAGCAGAGACTTGGCCTGCCCTGCAGATGAGATGGCTCTTAGAGTTGTCTGTACGGGAGGCACAGAAGTCACCAAGAGTGACTGTTAGCAGGCAAGCAATATGGTGAGGCTTGGAGACACTGAAAAGCAGTACCTGCTCTCAAAGAGGCCGGAGTCGAGGGAGGCACAGAGAGGTGCACGCAAATAAAGACACAGCGAGTAACAAATGCTGCAGTGACACAGTGCCAGAAGAACCGCGCGGTGTGCTCAAAAGCTCACAGCCACAGATACAAACGCTTAGATGCTGTGCAATTAATCGTCCTCCCTCTAAGGATGAGTCCTTAACTCCTTCCAAGCCTGAGATACTGCTGCTGTGATGAAAGATGGGAAGCTATTTCACAGACGATGCAGGAGTGAGAGGCTGCAGTTTGGGAAAGATCCAGCCCAGAAAATCCTTTGGCTCACATAAAGAACTGATTCTGAAAGTATGAGCTTTCGTTTCTTTCCTGCCTATCGCTGCATTCACCCTCCTGAGAACCAACAAACCAACTAACAGTAAAACCCTGACTAGTCATGGGCTGGATTGATTCCCAGGATTCAGCTGTGTGCGTCTCTTGCCAATTTTATATTCGGGGATGTCTAGTTGGTAGTTTGACATTAGCCATAGTGGGAATGGCTATGAAAAGTGGCAAATGTTACAGATTGGGTTTCTTTGTTTTTTCCCCCTCAGAGAGCCAGTTATTAAATGTTCACTAGCATACCATTGCTTATAACTGACAATATTACCTTGGCAATAAAATCTTCCTAGTTGCTATATCCTCTATATTTCATTCAATAACAGATGGTTTTTGCACTTATGCATTTTAGAATCACTATGAAAACATTTCCACAGGAATGAGTTCAAACTTACTTTCTGACTTTAGACATGTCCTAACCCCTGAAGAACAGAGTCTTAGCTTGACTCAGCTTCATTAAAAGAGGTCTTCAGGTATTTTCCAAGCTCTGTTCCTAAAATATGCAACCTTAGGTCAAATATATCAAAAGCCAGATGGTAAAACAGTAATGAAAAGTGTTCACACCCTTCTAATGTTCCAATGTCCCACCAAGTGTACTACTCCGAATTTCAGTGGGAAAAAGTGGATATGCAATACCTTCCTCTAAAATCTACTTCTAAAATATTGCATCCCTCATGCAGAAAGTGAGTTAATTTCATAGATGAATCAGGACCCAGAGTCCCACAGAAAAAGGGGAAGGGAAGGCTTTGAATGACAATGTATTACACAGTCCAGAGAAAGAAAAAACGTACACCAATTCACAAGTTAAGAAGGCCACATGGGAACTAGCAGAAAGAATCAACAACTGGGATCTCATCATATTAAAAAGCTTCTGCACTGCAAAAGAAAGCATCAACAAAACTAAGAGACAGCCTACAATGTGGGAAAAAATTTTTACCAGCTGCTCCTCAGAAAAAGGACTATTATCTAGAATATATAAAGAACTCAAAACAATCATCTCCCCCAAATATAAAGACCCAATTCAAAAATGGGCATCTGAAATGAACAGACATTTCTCAGACAAAGAAGTAAAAGCAGCAAGTAAATATATGAAAAAATGTTCCACATCACTGGTCATTCGAGAGATGCAGATGAAAACAACACTGAGATCCCTCCTCACCCCACAAAGAATGGCTGCTATCAAGAAATCACACAATAACAAATGTTGTTGGGGTTGTGGGGAGAAAGGAACCCTTCTCCATTGTTGGTGGGAGTGCAGACTGGTGCAATCACTATGGAAATAAATATGGAGATACCTCAAAGAGCTGGGACTAGAGGTTCCATTTGACCCAGCCATATCTGCTGGGTATCTTTCCAAAAGAATTAAAAGGATCATATTACAGTGATATACGCGCACCTATGTTTATAGCGGCACAGTTTGTAATAGCTAAAACTTGGAAACAGCCCATTTACCCATCAGTTGGAAACTGGCTAAAGAATATGTGTTTTCCTATAAAATGGAATATTACTCAGCCATAAAGAATGAGAAATTAGATTCATTCATAGGAAAATGGATACACATTGAGGATATACTCCTAAGTGAAATAAGTCGCACGTGTAAATATCGAATAGTTTCTCTGGTGTGAAAAACTATAATAGTACATAAGGTCCTAATGAGATAATTAACAATGTGAAATAGGAAGAAAAGGGCTCAAGGTGTAGGAAAAGTGGATAGGGTAGGGGAAAGGTAATAAAGGAAAAGAAAAAAATACAAGAAAGTGAATAAATGGAAATAAAGTATTTGTAAATGGGGAGGGAAGGAGGGGTGAAGGGAGGGCAGGGACAAGGGGGAAAAAATGAGAACCAAGACCTGTCATGTAAAGGTACAAGATTCCAATGATGAATGTAACTGTACTGTATACCTAAAATGTACCAATAAAAATATTTTTAAAAAAGAAAATGACAAGGGAAAGTTAAATGGATCCTTCAAAATATGAATAAATTTTACTATTAAATGTCTGGTGAATAACCCGCTACGGTTTGGATGTGTTCCCTAAAATCTCATGCGTTGGGAGCTGGTGGAGTCTTTAGAGTGGAGCCAGGGTGAAAGTCTTCTGGCCACTTGGGGGTGTACCTGAGAAACAGATATTGCGTCGTGACCCTCTCCTTGTATTCACTGTTTTGTTTTCTGGCCGGAATGACGGGAGTGGCTCGCTTCACCATGCACACCCCACTGTGCGGCACTGTCTTGCCACATGCCCACCCAAAGGCCACCAGGCCCACTAACTATGGATTACAACCCCCAAAATTCTGAGCCAAAGTAATTCTTTTTAAGTTGATTGTCCCAAGTATTTAGTAACAGTAATGGAAAGCCCCCTAATAGCTAAAACATTAATATAAATTAAAAGCCATACTTCTCAATGCTTAAATGTGTGGTTTTTAGCCTGTAGCTTGCACTTCTTTAATTTACATGCATACACACAAAAAAAGATTTTTAAATATCTTAACAACTCCCTGTATGGTGAGTTCTTTGAATGCAATGTATTATATAACTACAGAATTAAAAGTTTGCAACTATTATAATTTCACAGTGACATTGCAAACAAAAAAAAGAGACAATTTCAAAATGTATCAGAAAAGTGATTCTTTTGCCACAGTATTCTTTCAGCGATTTATGTGAATTGCTGTTTAGTTTTCACACCCATCATCATTCATCGTGTCTCTGACCTTCAGTGAGGGAAATCTTCCTGGAAGTGTGATTCAGGGAGGCAGCGCCAGGATTTCCTGGACACTCGAAAGAAATGCAAATTGGAACAACGGAATGAGGGACCCAATGATCTGAGGTTTAACAAGGCTCCATGGTGACTGTGATCTCTTGTAAAGGCTGTGAACCAATGGTTTAGAGGTGACAGTTAAATTGTGGCCAATTCTAATTTGCACAAGGAAGGAAATTTCCTAGGGCACCAGCATCAGCAAGACTGACACATGGAAAATGGAAGGACACTGATTATGTCCCTCTGTTGGAACCCATCTCATTAGTGTCTTCTGCGGTGTCTGCTCCATAATTGGGGCCAGAAAGTACTTCATGAATGAACACCCTTCCTTTGCTGTCCTTATCAAGTGAAGAAACGTTGCTAACCACCCACCCCAGAAATCCGCAGGCTTCACTGCCTTGATTGAAATTCAGTGAGGAGCCCTGCCTCCAAATTCACTTGGATCATATGTTATCGCAATACTTTTACAGATGGAATCCTGGTTTCAAACAAATGACCTGAAATCCACTCATTGTAAGCTTCCCAAGGCGAAATAGACATAAACATGCAAGTGCTGTAAATTCAAGACTTCGGTTGCAATGTATTTTTTTTTTCTTCCATTTCTTGAAATAGGTATCTCCAAAGGGAACACGTTCACTGAATTTCAGATTTCTGTAAGAAACTTGAGCGCCTTCCCCCCCACGGCAAAGACAGAGCCCCAGCAAACCAGTGGTTAACCTTAATCCTGCCAACTTGATTGGCTCGGGAGGTGCCGAGGGAATTAGTGAGGCACACTTCTGGGTGTGTACCAGTGTGTCATGGAAGTGTGACCCGATCTAGTCCCTGTCTCCTTCCTCTCTGGCTCTGTGCCCCTGCTCTGCGCTTTGCACCTGCCATGAATTAAGCAGCTTTCTTCTACCAGGCTCTTCCGCATCAATGCTCCCACCTCGATTCGATCCAGCGAACCAAAGACTGAATCCCCTGAAATCGTGAGCCAAGTTAAACTTCTCCTTGTGTGGGTTGTAAGGGTCAGGTATCACGCGTCAGCAATAAGAAGACTAATCAACACAATCAAGTTTTGATTCAGAAATCAAGGCCATCCCTGCGGCGGCTTCACGTCACTGCAATGCTGCCTGAAGCACAAGGTCTCTCAAGGTCTCTACCCGTTTAATGCGCCACCTGATCATAAACCGAATACTACGGGCTTCAGCACCGTTTGGCTCATTTAGGTGAGCATTCGTTTCAACAGGACTGACGCTGACACTTTTCACTGCCTGCTGGAAGTTAACTTGGTTTATCTCAGGAATTCGTGTGCATCTGGTTTCAAGGCAATTTTTCTGATTTCTAGTGCATGCGATTTTACTAATTTTTTCCTTTCTCTCACAAGATTTCTTTAAAGCACACATATCAGAAACTTAACACAAGGCCAGGATCAAGGAGTTTTCGGGTTACACGTGCTCACGTGCACTCAGAAGCTGTACAACAATCCAGTTGTGGCCCAGCACTGCACTTCAAAGCATCACAGTCTTATTTGGTGGGATCACCATGGAGCTTGCGGACATAAACAAGCACGACAAACAGTTTCATATTCAGATCTTGAAAGCAATGAGATCTCACAGTATATATATTGCTATGGTTCAGTTATATCCACTTTCATGAATCCAAGCGTCCAATTATTCCAGTTGAGGTTGTTCAACAGTATGATGAAAATCCAGAAATACCACCAAAAATATTGCAGAATTTTGCTTTAAAAAACAAATAATATCTTGCTAACAACAGCTCAGTGAATTCAAACAGCTCCTCAATAATCAGTAGCTTCCATGGTCCCAGGACAATACAGAAGTAGGATTTAAGATGAAGTATCACAGCTCAAGGCAAGTAACTTACAGCTGCTAGGTGTTCAGAGGTCTAAAACATCCGGTATATTTAAACCTTTTTTCAGTTTTATATTCTTTTGTGTCTAGGAACAGAAAGCTATGAACAATGATTAGTACTCCAATCGACTATGAAAACAGTAGTGGAGAGATACTGTGATTCAAGGTCGGTGTGGCTGTTATGGTTCAATACG
Organism: Fukomys damarensis; assembly: GCF_012274545.1. NCBI lineage: Eukaryota > Metazoa > Chordata > Mammalia > Rodentia > Bathyergidae > Fukomys > Fukomys damarensis. Next base: position 23,203,672 of record NW_022900949.1, read on the forward strand.
AAATCTTCATTCTAATGTGGTAAAAACAAAAAATGGGTGAAAAGAATTCTGGTTCCACAACTCCAAGGTCAAGGGGTAGAAGATAACTGGCTTTGCTTGGAAAAATATTTTAATAACTGTTGTGAGAAAATGCAAGTTCACAGGAATGGCATGAGATGATGAGAGAGTATAAGGGAAAAGTGCTCCACCTTCACAAAAAACGAGGGCTGGGGATTTAGCTCAGTGGTGCCACTGCCTGCCTCACAAGCTCAATCAAGTTCAATCCCCGGTACAACGAAAAGAAAAACAAACAAACAAACAAAAAATGAAAGAACGGCAGGAAACGAGTGAGGGAGAGGAGCTATCATGCTCAGAAGGCTACACCCTCACAGAAGGCTGTGGAATTGGAAGGCGGAAAAGAGATAACAAAAACAAAAGCGACCAAGGTTCCATCTTGACAGGTTTGTCACTGCCCTGCAAGCTCCTTTTCCAGTTCTCACCCGCCATGAGTAGCATTAGTGAATTCATTATGGCACTCCGGGGTTTGTCCGTTTGTGTAGCGTCAGGAACTGAATATGGGGCCTTGTGCAGGTTCCATTGCTTGGCTGCATCCCTCTCCCTTTCTTATTTTCTATTTTGAGACAGTGTCTGGCTATACTGCCCAGGCTGACCTCAATTTTGTGATCCTTCTACTACAGCTAAATAAAAAATAAATCATTATGTATTGGATGCAAAAAATTCACATTTCTGCTACCTAGCGCAACACAAAAAGAATATGTAAGAAGCTGAGCTCTAAAACCAGAGCACAGAAAATATCCTGGGTATTTTCAGAAATCCTGGCAACGGTTCTCTTTCTATAGGTCATAGAACTGGGGGTGAAGGTGCTGATCAAACACTTGAAGATATATGGGTCCCTATGGATCCATTCTGGGTCCTGCCTATTTTCTATTCTAAAGAAAACTGTCAGCACTCTGAGAGAGAATTTTATAGTGATATATAGACTTTGGGATTAGAATGACTGATTCAAATACTTTCCTTTGCTATTCACTCTACACTGAAATATATTTCAGGTAGTAGTACTTTCAAATTTAATTTAAGTAAGTATCAAGGAGACAAACCCTTTCAAGATTCTTAAATTAAGATGTGAACTCTCAACTCAATGTGACCATAAACTTGATGAAAACCAGGACAATGTCCCTGCTAAGAAAGGAACCAAATACCCTCGTGGCTACAACATCACTTTAATGTTGGCTGCTTTCTTTTCAGTGATAAATTGTTTTGTTAAGTAAGCTTTTAACGAAGACAAAATGGAATAAGACTTCCATTCCATTATATCTACTGACAGGATCTTTGATCTAATAATTCCTTTGTTGGAAAATAATTCCATGTCTTAACGTGGAAGGGAGATGCTCCTCACATATTATGGGTTCAAAAATAATAAACAATGTATTTAATTTTTGTGCGACTGTATACAAATAAATTAAATGTGCAAAGGACTAAAGTACTACCTGGAACTTAATGTAAGAAAATAGTGGAAGTGGCTACCTCTGAGTATCAAAAACTAAGACAGTTTTGTTTGTTTGTTCATTTAGATTAAATGTCTATAATTCAAATATATGAAATAAAAAATGCTCCAAAAATTTAAACTTAGTCAGTGTCAGCATGATGTCATTAGTGGAAAATCCCACACCTGATCTCAAGTGATGAGTAACAGTGAAAATGCAGATGCACTAAAAATGCTGTATAAAATACCGTTGGGTTATATTTATAAGATATTTATGAAACCTAAGTAAATTTTGTTAAGACTTAAGTCACAGTCCCAAAACACATCATTATGTACATATCACTACTCCAAAGTCTGAAAAATCCAGAACCTTTCTGACCCTGAGCATTTTTGAGTGAGGGGTATTCAAATGCAGTCAAAACTCTGAATATTTTACACCTACTTTCTTAGAATGTGCATTTTAAGGTAAATCATTTCTAGAGTCAACAAACATTGTTAAGAAGATCGATATCCATTTTACCATGGGACACATGTGCGTGGCACACTCTATCTGCCTGAAAATTAATCTCCACACTGTCCCAGTTCAAAGACTAGAATTGAAGATGGAAGAAAGGTAGTGCTAGTTTGTCTCAAACCTCCCAAACTGAGTTTTTATATAAAGTCTATACATTTTTTTCATGACGTCACAAATGCAATTTGTTGAATTTCATGAATTAACTTGTCCTCTATGAAGACAGAGATGGTCGTGTAACATTTCAGAAATCACGCAAGGGGCCAGAGGACATTTTCTAAAATTGCTTAATGAAAAAATATTTGCTCTCAGTTACAACTCTCAATTGTGCACTTTTAAGTTTTCACTGTCTGCGTTTAAAAAAAAAAAAACAAAAAAAACAGGGATAATCATTTAACCTTAGGACAAAATATGAGCTTTCATAAATCATACACGCTATTACAGTTTTCCTCCAAGTGTGCTATGTGAGATAAATTCTATCCATTACTATGACTGTGGCCACCTACAGAACATGCGCAATTCAAGAGCTGCTTCTACTCAATATCTGTTACAACTCTTTCCATAACACTGGTGACTGTAGCAGAACGCTTGGACACCGCATACTTTTCGTATGTGCTGTTTTCCCTAGTGCACACCGTGTGCCATGTTATTAAACTATCTTCAGAATAAAACTCTGGGCTTCAAAGACAACCCATAAATCTCTACACTCCATTTATCTTTTGACCTAGTGCAATGGCAAGCACAGTGGATATAAACTTTGGCCGATCCAAAGCTATGAGACTTGGTTTCACTAGGGAGGGACCATTTCCACAGCAGAAGACAGCAAATATTACTGATAAGGAAAAAAAAACAAAAAGGGCAAGACAAAGACTGTGGAAGGATTCTTAAAATTAAGCAAGACAGGGTTACTGGCATTCCATATTGGAAACAGGCCAAGAGATGTGCAGAAAACATTTTGGTGTTTTGTTGAGAATTTATGAAGGCTCCAGCAATTCCTTTAAAAGAAGAGTGACCTAAGCCTAACAGTTCCTGATGAGCTAAGTGAATAATGTAGAAACAGACTTTAACAAACTATCCATTTCCACAATACATGGAAGTAACTTCCCATAGTGCTAGCTGTAGCCAGAAGCCAGTTCCCTGCCTTTTTAATAATGCACTCCAAGTATTCCTCACAACTGAAATCCACTGCTTGCTCATCCTCTTCACACCTCTATCACACTCTTTTGTTATATCAGACCTGAGCTACATCCCAAGCCCTTCATTATGTTGTTTAAGGTAGGGAGCATTTACTGAGCATATACTAAGTGCAGACACGGTGTAGGGTTTTCCATTCTTGCAGTTAAGCAGCACTAATCCGAAAGTCTAAAACTGAGTCGCTCTGAAAACCAAAGCTTTCTGAGCACTGGCGTGACACCACAATTGCAGAATTCCACCTCTGACCTTGCGCAACTAAGTTACAGGCACAACAAAAAATAATGTACACCGTTACCTACAGACTACATGGAAAAGATGTGTACGACGCATCAGGGAATTTCCGTTAGATTGGGGTCCACGCCCAAGATCCCTCATTATATATGTGCAAATATTTAATTTTTCAGAAAATTTTCTATGTACGTTTGCAGTGTGTACGCTTGTATTTCTTGTGTAGACTTGGTTCGTGCACACATCTTGATTCCCTTTTTCATCCCCTTCCTGTTCCTTCCTTCTCCTCCCCTCCTCCCCTCCAGCTCTCCATCCCCTTCCCTTTTAAGAAGGATCTTTTACTTCGGTCTTTATTTATAAACCACATTTTTTTTACATAAAGAGAAACCATGCGATATTGAAGCTCATGTGTCTGATTTACTTGCAGACTTAACACTGTGGTCTCAAGGTGCATCCATTTTCCTACAGATGACCCAAGTTCACTTTTCTTTGTGGCATAATAGTACTCCATTGTGTACTGTATTTTCTTTATCTATGCACTTGCCGATGGACAAATAAGATGCTTCCAAGATTTAGCTGTTATGATTTGTGCTGCTGTAGACATAGGTGTGCAAGGATCACTATAATAAGACAATTTAACCTTCCGGGAAGACACTCAGAAGGAAAATAGCTGCATCAAATGGAATTTCTATTTTTAGTATGTTGAGAAATCTCCATACTGATTTCCACAATGACTGTACTAGTTTACATTTCCACCCACAACACAGAAGGGTATCTTTTTCCCAGAGACTCACCAGCATTTCTTATTATTTGATATGTTGATGATGGCCATTCTTTCTGGGATAGGGTGGAAAGTCAACATTGTTTTAATCTAATTTCTCTAGCGCCCAGTGATCCTGAGCATTTTTTCACATATTTAGGGGCCATTTCTATTTATTCTTCTGGAAAGTGTCTATTCATTTCACTTGTTGATTTTCTTATTGGTTCTTTTATTCGGGGGTCTAATTTTTTTTTTACCTTTTTTATATTCTAGATATTAGTACTCTGGGCTTTTTTGGGTTTTGCTTTTTGAGATTACTACATTGCAGAAGCTGGGCTCAAATTTATGGTAATTTCTGCCTCAGCCTCTCAGTGCTGGGATCACAGGCATGCACCACCACACCTGAAACAGTTGTAGTTTTTGATATGCCCACTGCTAAGTAGGGTCACAACTGCCAGCCAAGTGGGAGCCTCAGAACGACAGATATCATTTGTGCATCCAGCACGGGAATTTGAATGTCTTTGCCTGGGGCACACACTCCTTGAGTCTGTTCACTGTCCTGCCCTCAGACAACATACACAGTCCAGGACCTCTCTGCAACCTGAAAGGCTTTGAGCAATCATAATCTTGGAAGCAAGGACACTCATCTTCAGCACATCTGTATTCTTCCCAGTTATCTCTGTCACCAACTCACACCTGGAATTCAAGACCCTTCGCAAGCAAATAAAAGAGTAAGGAATGGCAAACCGATACCCAAAACACAGTGGGTGCTTTAGATTTTAAAAAGAATTATGTCTCCTCAGCCTGGAATGCTCACTTCTGCACCTCTGCCCTTGAAACACACACACACACACACACACACAAAGGCCCTGCCAAGGCTCCAAAACCTGCCACTGTTTTTCAAAGCAACTCATAAATATCGTTCTTTGTTATATTTGGTATTTGTTCCCTATCTCCTCAAACCCCTATTTCTGCACTAAGAATGTATTCTCTGGTAAAGAGGCAGGGGTTTTGTTTCAGGTGTTCACTACCGTACCCCAGGACCAACAACAAGGCTTGAAAGGTGGCAAATGCTCCAGGAATATTGGTTTTATTCACTGAGTTGTAAACGACACCCACGGTCAGGGGCAGAGTTTATTCTGTGTCTTCCCTGTGTTTCTGGAGCCACTCATTCCAAGACGGAAAGGTGGTAAAAGTGTATTATTGCTTTCACTCAAATCCCAAGCAAACTGCATCTGAAATATTTAATAGCCAAATACCAAATTTTAAAAGAAAAGCTTCAAGAATCCAGAGAAGATAAAACACTGCTAGGAAGGAACGATGACAAGCACAATTTCAGATTTATCAGGAGAGCAGTGAAGACCAGAAGAAAACGAAGAACATCTTGATGAAAAGGGAAGATACACAACCGGGACCAATCAGACTATTCAGTGTCAAGCAAAAGTTTTCTCTAAAAATGAAGAACAAATACAGATACACATAAATAAAACCCAAGAGGAGGCAATGCAGGTTGGACTGCACAATGTCGCTAAATTAACAATACAGAAAGGAAAGAAAGAAGACAAAAAAGACAGCAAAGAAATGATAAAAATATGGGAACATATACAAAAACAAATTTTTCTCCTTGTTAATGCCTCTAAGACACAACTGACATTTAAAGAGAAATTAAAATAATGCATGATAAACTGGGCATGGTGGCGCACGCCTTTAATCCCAGCACTCGGGAGGCTGAGGCAGGAGGATCACTGTGAGTTTGAGACCAGCCGGGGGGCTACATAGTGAGTTCCAGGTCAGTCTCAACTATATAGTGAGACCCTGTCCAAAAAAAAAAAACAAAAAAAAAACCCCAAACAAAACAAAATAAAATAATGCATGATGAGCTTTATAATGTGTGCAGGATTAAAATACATGCCTACAACCCCTCTTCCCCTCCTTATTTATCAAAGCTCTGAGAGGGGTTGAAGGGAGGGTAGGGGAATGGGAAAAAATAAAAATCAAGATATATCATGTACAGGTTCAAATTAGTTATGATGAGTGTGATCATTATGTGTACCCAGAATGTATCAATAAACTTAATTAAAAAATAAAAAATATGGCTACAATAACACAAGAAAAGAAGAAGAGGTAAGTGAAAGTGTACCATGGTCAGAGGTTTAGACATGAAGTAATCTTAATAATCATTCAAATAATTCTACATAGATTTGGTAAGTAACCACTGAAAAGGTAAAGAGGAACAGCTAAAAACCCACTAGACATAAAAAATGGAAAACTAAGAAATATTCAGCAAATACAAAGTGCAGAATAAAGATCAAAGAACAGAGCGTCTGTAACATTCAGAAAACTAGAAGGTAGATCGAAGCCAACAATATTGATAATTATACTAAATTAAAATGTGCTACACATCCAAATTAAAAGATGATCAGATTCGATTTTTTTAAATCAAGAATCAACTATATGATGTCCACAGGCAAAACACGTTATATTAAAATTCCTATACAGGTTAAAAATAACAGAAGGTACAACAGACGTACGTACAACACTAATAGCTTTCTTGGTGTCAAACAAAATAGACTTCAGGACTTGAAACCCAATGCAGAATAAATAAGAACATGCAAAAGGAGAATAAAGCCATTTCATCAAGTAGACACCATATTCCTAAATGTGTAGTCCTCAAATTAACAAATACTTAAATATATAAAGTAAAAATGTCAGAACTAAGGGGAGAAAAGCATCTTGCATCATACAGGGATATTTTGGCACTCCTACTGCACTATTTGTTTACAGAAACTATAGATACAGCAGTGTCACAACCTATTAACCATCTTAATTTAGCTGACAGGTGAAGTTTACAATCAGCAACTATATATCCTTTTCAGAAATACATGGGCAGGTCAACAAAACATACTATATGCTTGTTATGAAATAAATCTTAAATTTTTCAGAAATTAAATCATGTAGCACATGATTTTGACCAGATGGAATTAGTTTGGAAATCGAATATCCCATGGGTCTAAAAAGAAATTACAAAGGAAATCTGACGTGTTTTTAATTGTACAATAATAAAAACAGTATTCCAAAACATATAAGGTGCAGCTAATATAGTCCTTAGGGAGACATGTATAAATTTATAAACTTAGAAAAAAAGCAATATTGAAAGTTAATAATAAAAGTTGCTTAGGAAGCTAGCAAAAGATAAACATATTAAAACAAAGTAAAAGGGAGGGGAATAAAAGAACTTTATCCTAGGAAAAGGTGCTTATTTCAAGACTCATGCTGGAAATCTTGCTGGTTTGTGGGTATATGCATTCTGAAATAGGTGACATTTTCTTTTTTTGCGATTTTAAAAATTAAATTTATGTGCACATTGTGGGTATACATAACGATCAAACTCATCATAGAGAGTTTATTCCTGTGCACCACAACCCTACCATTTCCCCAACCTCTCTTCGAGCCCTCTTCTCCTTGCCAATTACAGAAGCTTTGTTTCCATTTCTCCTTCTTTTCTTGTTGGTGACATTTTCTAACGTGTTGTTTTGTTTTCTTCCAAGAAAGAGAAATTAAAATGATGCAAGTACAAGGCAAGATCTCAGTCATACGCACTGCAAAATGTAGGTATTTCCAAATACAGAACTAAGCCAATTAACAGTTTTAGATGACACAAGTATGGAGGGCGTGGGGATAAACACTCTTAATTGACAGAATGGGGTAGGTCCTGGGGAGCCACTCGGGTGTTTTGGGTGTTTAAACAGAGAAAAAGTCAGGGCCCCTGTTCACCTCTTATTCCATACCTCTTGTCTTTCCATCTGTACAACAGTGCATTTACCTACTAATGCTTATCAGCTGTCTATTATTTATTAGAAACTAGTAAACTCTCAAATTGCTAGTTTTGAAAGCTGACATCTTTGCTGAGTGTTGCTAGTAAAAAGGAATCACGGTATCTCATTACAGCTACAAATTCCCTACGATGAACAAGGTTATGTACATCTAAAATGTATTGATAAACTTAATTTTTTAAAAAGACCAAAAAAAAAAACAAAAAGATTCACAGACATTGCCTCACAATAGGCATCTAAAAGACACATTTAATATAAAAGAGAGGGCAGATTTATCTCAATAATATATTTTAATCAATTCAGTACGTCTGAAATGTCACCATTTTTGCACATCACCAATATATGAATGATGAGTGAGATATTATTTTGCGTTCTTTCAGATATTTACTCAGCAGGATTTGCTTTTCACTCGCTTATCCTTCCAGTTAACAGACTCTTTAATGTACAGGAAATTTTGGAGATGCTATGAAGACTACAACACTGAGAACGACCTTTGCAGTTTCTACAAATTTTTAGCCTTCTAGACATGACCACTATTTATTTCGATAGCTAGAAAAATTTTAAACATATGAAGAAAATTTTTAAATACAAAAGAGGACCATTTGTTTTCATTGTGGGGAAAAAAGAAAACAGGAATAATTTTTTTTAAAAGAAGCAAGAAAACAAATTTTTTACTCAAGAGTGCTCATTGAATACCGGGTACTGTGCATGTGTGTGCATTTTATTTACGCCCAAGAACCGTTGTAAGTACTGTATCACTTTTAATAGTTGAGGAAATAATGCTTAAAAGTTCATGTTTGACTCAGTCTGAAGGCAGCTTTCACCCTGGCTCTGTTACTTAAAATTCGGTGGTTTTACCCCTGTCCCTGGATACCAGCAATGGGAAAAGGCAGCCACTTAAAGAGCAGCAGCACGGAGCAAGATTGGCCTAGAGAATAATATTCTAAACATTGGTAAGGATATAAAAGAATAAAAATGGACCAAATTTTGCCTTCAGGAAATAGCGTTAAATGGGCCGAGAGAGAAAATCAGTCAATGTGCAAGGAAGGGTATGCTTTTTATTAATTACCTACAAAGAAATCGCTTTGAAAAATAAACACTGCTGGTGTTTTTTTTTTTTTTTTTTTTTTTTTTTTTTTTTTACTATTCTCACAGTGTCTGCCCATCCTATCTTCCATCATATCCAGGGGCTGGATAAAGTATCGCTCCCCAAGATTCAAGTGAAGCCTTTAACATGATTTAAATGCAGGACTCTGTCACCATCCCACGCTTCTCAAAGTTATCAGCTGTCACTTTCTTTTCCGGACTCTGAAATTAGAAGATCATCACCAAGATTGGAGAGCACGCCGTTTCATCAAGGAGACAGAACACTCAGTCTTGTTTAAATGAAAAGAATGGGGAGCGGAGAAGGGGGTGAAGGGAGGGGAGGGACAGAGGGAAAAAATGAGAACCAAGACCTGTCATGTAGAGGTACAAGATCCCGATGATGAATGTAACTGTACTGTATCCCTAAAATGTACCAATAAACTCAATAAAAAAATAAAAATAAATGAAAAGAAAAAATTCTGCTTTTTTTTCATCCTGTAACAAGGATGATTTATAAAAGAACTTTGGCAAATCACTCCTAGTAAACATTCAAAGCAGGATGATCACAAACTCCTTTATGAAAAATAGTTTTATTGTTCAAGAAAGATACAAGATTGGCAGATTTTAAATTGCAATTTGAAGCGTCTTTCCCTTTTAAGTCTTGCCAGGGGAAGCCAAATCCAGAAGAACCCATGCTGATGCAAAGAATACTTTTAGAATTATTATAAGTGGAAACTTTTGTTCAAACTGTAAACAAGGGGTATTGATAGACTTCTTCAGTTTTATTGTTCAAACAAACAAAAAAATAGCGGGTTATCTTGATTTCTCCTGAGGCCTCCCCTTTCGTTTCTCTACGCGCTTTTCCTCTTAACTTGAGGGCACGTCCTGTGCGTCACACGCTCACATGCACTGAGCCCCTCAGCCAGTTCTACTGGCTCCGTCCCCCAGGAGGGGTCCCAAATGCTGTACTTCTGTCCACGTCTGTCCCTATGCGCTGGTCCAAATCACCAGTCTCCCCAGCCCCCTGCCACACTCGGCCTGGGCTTATATAGGAATCGAACTGTCACCACCGTACTGCCCCTGCTATCTCCCTACAATTCATTTTCAGGGCAGCAGTCCAAATTAACTAGCAGATATATCAGTTATGAAAGTGATGGCTTTAATATCCAGAGCCCTTCCTTTTAAAAAACGTACAGCAATGACACCATTTTGGGTTACAAAGGTAAAACCAGGAAGGAAGATACAAACTCGAAGAGAAAGAAATACTTGCATTTCCTTTGGCTGACTCCCATCACACCTCCCCCAAAGAACAAGTTAAACTGTTTGAAATTTGCCCTATGTCTCAGTTGTGTTTCTTTATTGAAAATTCTGAAATAAGTGAAAACTAGCTGGTTCTACAGATTTTGCTGATGGTTCCATGCCTCTCCAAGATAGCTCCTTTTAAAAATAGAGAGAAAATATAAATAAAGAACAAAATAAAAGACATTGTACGAAGTATAGGAATAGATCTTTCTCTAATGGGAAGGGGTAGAGGGAGGGATGGGAACAGGAATGAAAATTCAAGATACTCCTACATAGTCTCTGTACAAAACATGGAGACAGTGCTCTGAGTAGGCCTGGAACTCTCTCTGGTTTTGAGTGCTAAATGGAACTTCCTGAATTTCAACTCCTATTAGTTTCATGCAGCTAAAGATGAATTGTAGCTGAACAACTTTGGCTTTGGTTTTGAGATCTTGTGGGAGAATCCACATAGTACTTATTCGATTGCAATTGAATGCATTTAGGCAGCTGATTATCATCACTTACTTGGGGATCTTAAGAAATCGGTGAAATTTCCCAGAAAATCAACCTCCAGTCAGCTGATTTAATGAGTAATTTACTTTATGGCCCAAACAGCAGCTGCTAGTAAGTCCCCTGGCGGCCAAGAGAGATCTCGTGGCCACTAAGTTCTGAGATGTGTCCCTGTGTGACTGGGAAGCTCTTCCTTTGCACTCAGAGTCTGTTGTTACTGAGAGTATCACACAAAATGGCCCGCAGGTCACTGTTAAAAATTTTCCTGGAGCATTTAATATATGTTGATCGTTAATAGTACTTCTCCTAAAAGTATTTTTGAACAGGAACTGGTTATGTGTTTTGTGAATAAAGAACATCTATAAGCCAAGGTACTGAAGTAGGCAGACTGTTTAGCTAAAAGCTACCAAGCAACATTCCAGCCTACTGTTATGATTTGGAACTTAAATTTCTCCGGAAAGCTATGTACTGAAGGATTGGTCCCCAGCTGATGATCCTACTGGGAGGTGGTGGAATGTTTTTGGGTGGGACCTAGTGGGAGTAGGTAGGTCATTGGGTAGCACGTCCTTGAAGAGTGTATGGGGACCCCAGACCCCTTCTTTCTGCTTTTCTCTCATCTAGCCACAATGAGGGAAGGAGCTCTCCTCCACCATGTGCCTCCTTCTGATTACCTCATCCACCTTACTACAGGCCCAAAGACAATGAGGTCTTTACCTTGGTCTGGAACTTCTGGAACCTCGAGCCAAACAGAAGCCTTCCCTCCTTTTCAGCTGGTTATACTACACATTTTGTCACAGTGACACAAGATGACGAATGTACACTCAGTACTGAAGCAGTTATTTTACAGTCTTGATACAGAAAAATCTTTCCAAGATTGCTAGAATGTGGCATTTCACGAGAGACTGTTTTAAATATGCCACAGCAACATCTTACATCTGTGTGGAGTTTTCAATTATTTCAAATTTTATTTTGAATGTTAAGATAGGTTATATTTATTTTTCCACATTTGTGCAAAAAAAAAAAAAATCAGAATAGTGTTTCATCCAAATCTCCAGTTTGGGATTTTAGAATCAGTGAAAATTAAATACACAAAATTGAGTTTCAAAAGTTGAAATCAAGTTTGCTTTCAGGGAGTGCAATGGATTGAAAGCTGCTTTCTCCCAAGATTCGTATGCTGATATCTCAATCCTCAGGGCGATTGCATTAGTAGCTGCACTCTTTGGCACACAGTCAGGAGGGTGGAGCCCCCATAAATGGGACTGGGGCCATCATGAAAGAGATCACAAAGAGCTGTTCCCTTCTTTTTCTTTGTGAGGATACAACAGAGGACAGCTGTCTCCCATCCTGTGAGAGTTCTCACCAGAACACAGCCATGCTGGTACTCCCGTCTCAGACTTCTCTCTGCCCTAACATGGAGAAGTAAATGACCACTGTTGATAAGCCATTTGTGGTATTTTGTTATCATTGTCTGAACTCAGATAGGGAAGATTGGGGCAAGAATTTGGATTCAAGCTATTTCTAATATCCAGATAAAAGTCTTTAGAAACCCTGGCTCTAAACAACTTTTCAGTTCATCTCAGTGCTTTTTGCTTGTTTGTAAGCTTAAACTTGATATTGCCTTCATAAATCTCCCAACAGCTTTCTGTGTTTTCAATTTTGCCTCTCGCTAGTCTATTTTCCAAACACCACCGAAGCGATTTGTGAAAGCAATCATTACATCACCCTCTCTTCTATTAAGAAGCACCCAGACTTCAGGCTCAAATCAAAGTCACATATAAACTCCTTATAGTGAGTCCCCCTTGTGCTCTGACCCCATCCTGCCTACTGTCACTTTCTGCTGTTGGCTCTGCCATCCCTTCTACTCCATCCTACCTTGGAATTCTGCCATTGTTTGAACAACCTTCGCCAACTTCACATCCTGGGTTCCTTGCAGTTACATTTCTGCTTCCTTGTATACATTTTTCCAGAGAATGTGAGCTTTCCTCAGATCTTAAAAAAGTCACTTTTTCTACCCATAGTACCTAAAATTTCAACCTTCCACTCAAATGCATATTTTTCCCCCCTACTTTACTTGTTCTCAATCCAGCTCTTTGGATACATCACCCTCGAGCTATGTATTTGTAAAGTGCATCCTGCTTATTTCCTTTCCTCTGTGTACTGTAAACTTCCTGAGGTCAGTAATTTTCACTTGTTTTAATCGCTACCCTTATCCCAGTAACTAGCAAGTTGAAAGTACTTGATACTTATTTAAAGAAGGAAGAAAGGCAACAAGGGAAGTGGGGGTGAAAGGAAGAGAGTCTCTATCAATAATAATTCACTTTGTCTTCTCAAAGTTGGCCACAAAGATTTGTCTGCTTCTTAAATACACCTAAAATTACCAGGGCACCCTGTGTGAGTCAGTCAGGGTCTTCAATATTATTATAACATGCCATCAGGGCACACGAACAAACACTTAAACAACTCTCTCACTTAACACTGTGTCCCAGGAGATGGTTACAGTTATCTATCACGTTTCTACACAACAGTCCAAGTGGTTATGCAGATCCATCTACAGAGAAGTTTGTGCTATAAAGTTGAATGGACATTTTCTTTTAGATGGTCATAAAGCAAATCATAGTCATTTAAGAAATGAATATTCCTAATATAAGCACCAGTCCTTCTATTTTATTGCCCTAACAGTACTCTGAAATGTTAATCTCATCTACCACATTTCAATTAAGATTAAAGATGTGCCTCCAATCTACCCCCTATCGCTCCTATTAATTGTTTCAGTTTTTCCCTGCTCCCAGCCTCATATAATCCCAGAGGATATTCAGATCCCTGTGCTCTAGCAAGCCCTGAAAAACGATTGTGTCATAACATCTGGTAATTCATTCATTTCTGCATATCAGATTTTTCTCCCCACTAGGCTAAGAAAGGTCCAGTTTTCAACTAGCCTTAGCCTTCAGACACCCAGAGAATCAGCACTCTGACATACAGAGTGTTCTAATATCAATTCAGACCCTTCAAGAATGAAGGTAGTAGCATATGCTCCATATGTTATAAACCAGGCTTATAATGTAATGCATAATGTACATTTATTAAAATGTATTTATTAAATAATAATTGGAATGCTCCAAAAAATCTGTTTTAAAACATGAATCAGGGAGCAGAGCTTTTGCAGTAATAACTAGCATTTTTATGATTGATATTTACACAAGAAAATATTAGAGCAGTTAACCATGGCTCAAAGATGTGGTCTTAAGAGATAAAGTTGGAATCCACATTCAGGTCTCTCTTTCCTGAGAACTCACACGGTTAAATTAGGGTATTCATTTATGACAACATCTTTTCCATAGTTTCCCACTGAAACCATCAAGCGCCATTTATAAAGAAAACTGCTAGCCATACATAGGGCAACGGAATTAGTCTGTTAGTCAATCTCAGCATTTGAAGTAGAATATAACATCAAAATTATTTTTACTTGAAGGCACTGGTGTCTTTCTATTGCTCCTGAGACGGACAACCCTATTAATTGTAATTCTTTGTTTGCTCAGCTTGAAAATCCTGTTTAATGCCACCATTTTCCTTCCAGTGGAACTTGGAAAACTGCAGAAATACACAGCGAGGGCAACAGGAAAGAGAACACACGCTGATTCATTTTTAGCCTTATGTGATGCTCTGAGACTGAAGTGCTGCCTCTCTGCGCTGTTTGATACATCAACAAGGAGGGAAGGGAGGTAAGTAAGTCCTACGAAACTCTGAGTACATTGTCCTGGGACACAGAGTAAGGGTCGGGCTCAGGAGTCCAACCTGGTAGTTAGCTCCATGGATACTGCACAATACAAAGGCGCATTTCATCCCTATTGCTGCTGTAGCAGATGATCGTGAATTTAGCGGCTGAAACAGCACAGATTTATCAGCTCATATTCTAGAAGCCGGAAGTTCACAATGAGTCTCACTGACTAAACTCAAGGCTCCCTCGGGCCTGCACCCCTGTACAGCTCCAGCGGATCATTCCTTTCTTTGCCTTTTCTAGCTTCTAGCAGCGATGCCCGTTCCTTGGCTGTGACCCCCTTCTCGGACTTCAAAGCCAGCAGTCCAACATCCTCGAGTCCTTCTCAGTTCTGCCGCTTTTCTTCCCGCTTTCACTCACAAGGACTCTTGTGACTACACCTACCCTATTGACCCAGGACAAGCTTTTCATCTCAAGGAAGCTGATGAGCAAACTTAATTACTTCTGCAAACTTCTCTGCAGCCGTGTAACACAGCACGTCACACAGCACAGGGAACAAGAGGTGGACCCCTTCTGTGGGGGGAGGGAGAGGGCTTCCTGCACCTCCCACCAGCAGGGTATTAAATTTGGCTGGAGCAAAGGGAAAGAGAGGAAGTTGAAGCGAAACAAGAAAGATTATAGACAGCACTGACTACTAATAAACTCAGAGCTGTTTTTAAGCAATGAGAAACTTTCCTGCGTTATTAGAGCTATGCTTTAGAACCTTTCTTACTCAGGAAGCAGCATATATAATTAATAGGGCGTTGAGGGATTGGAAGCAAGGGACGCAGGTAGGCATCAGCAGACTCAGCTGAGCTTTCCTGACGATGTCCACAGTCTTTTCCTTTCAAACTGAAAGCATTCTGCCTGGTTCATTCTTCCCCTTAATGGACAGAGGGAATTTCAGCAGTGCACAGTATCAGGTCCAATTTGAATTCATGTTCTTTTATACAGTCTTGGCCAAAATTATAAAAAGGGATTTGGAAGCTGGTGTGAAAATACATTTCCAGTCCTCTGGAAAGCTTTTTCAACACAACAGGGAACAGCATAATAAAAATCGTTCCTATCTGATTGGAGTGAATTGGAGGCTCTGTCACAATGACTGAAAGTAGCTTGTTGGGGTTCGAGACAGGCTTTTCTCACTCCACGAGTCTCCGCTAAATCTCCACTATCAAGAGCAATTGAATTGACGCTAGGCATCTGAGGGTACTCGTGAAGCACAGATGAGAAGACAGGGAAACACCGTGGAGTCCTCGGCAGGGTCTGATGGCCTCGAAGGTAATGCAGGTCACATAGCATCCTGCTCACAGCCATGGACTGCACTAGAACCACAGGGCTACAGCCATCCCCTGTGCCACTGGGTCTACACAGAGGGGAAAAGAAAGACCAAAGCGAAGAGCTCGGAGTTCAGACTAGCATGGCCTTGGTAAGGCTGATCACTGGTGAGCACTGTCCCCACAGAATCCACTTTGGGACCAACGGTGCATCCACAGGAAGGGACGATTATCTAATCACAAGCATGATGGCATGACTTCAGGCTGCTCCAGAAACACTGAATTTTAAAAATAAGTTCACACAGGAGATGGACAGAAATACAGCTCATCAATCATGAAGCCCGTGGTACAGTCTCTAGGTTGACAGAGGAAGCCCTAAAAGGACAGTCAAGAGTACGGTGTTCCCGAATCTGAACAGCAATATTAATATAAACTCCACCAAGACATGTAACAGCATGAATGCCATTATTTTTCTTTTTAATGACAAGTTACTCAGGTAAGACGTTAGAGGTAAAATATATTGCAAATATATACTATCTAGCATAACCAGGTGGATTCCTACGTACACTGAGGGTTTCCACGTCAGAACTCGGAGGAAAAAAAATATTCTTAACCTAGAATTTGTCTGCATGTCTTTAAGGGGCAGAAGCCAATGGAATGTGGTAGCTTCTCGGTGGGTTTATACCATGAGTTTGTCTATTCTTCTGGAGAATATTTATCACGATCAGACAAGAAGAAATGCTCTCTAGAGAAACCCTACTTCTTCGGGGGTGGGGCAAATCAACTGATCCAGGTTTATGAAAACATAAGAGATAAGAACAATTTAAAATTCTTCAAACTGCTATGAAATTTGCCACAGGGAAACTGCCGCTTGACTGCTATCAGGAAGTAAAAAATAGCCCCCAGCATTTTAGAGGAAAGTGGTAAGAGTTAGCATCAACCATTTTAATTATACAAAGGCTGCATTCCCTTACGTGGGACAACTGATTATCCCAGTGAAGAACTCGGGTCTCTTCCAAAGAGAAACACAAGTCACCTTCACCAATACCTGTGCTTCCAAGGAAACAACCCAACAAAATAGCTTGTTTTCTTAGAATGGGTCAGTTGGATTTAATAAATCTAAAACAAATCAATGCTTAAAGAATTTCTTCTGATAGCTGGTACTATATACAAAAGAAAGAGAAAATATTCAGCAAGGAGTATGAAAAACAACAGTGGTACAGTGAGCTTTGTCTGGTTTAATATATTACAAGGCCCAGCAATTTTGTGTTTAATAGGTCTTGACCAACAAACTAAAGCTATGATGATAGCATGTGGTGATTCTTATGTGTTAAAGCTTGACAAAAAATGGGCCTTGGGTGGTGGCCATTCCGTTAAAGAGCTTTTCACTCTGGCAAAGGCATTGCTTTGTTTCTGACAGAAGAGAAAGCAAAGACACAGAACTCAGCATGAGAAGTATAGAATATCTGCCTAGGAACTGAAGGAGGTGGCACAGAACATCAAAGAAAGGCTTCCACTCAGCGGCCATGAGTCTAAAGGTACCTACTTGGCTAATAACAATGGTAATGTTGCTAGACAACTGTGAGCAAGAAAATGCAGTTCAGAGGACCAAGTCTGGATTACTGAGGAGCTAAGCTTGTCATTGTGAGGTGACTTTATAATGTGGCTACAGTTTCCTCTTTCTGAGTGTTCCAGCTGTATTCTGATGCTAGCCTCTGTACTGTCAAGTCTATGCAGGATGAAAAAGAAACTCAAAATCATTATAATATCTATAAGTAACTGTATAAAAGAGGTTCTTTCATTTCAAGACTAGGGATAGAACGCAAGGCCTTTCCACTGAGAAATATTGCCAGCCCCCTTTTTAAGTTTGTTTTGTTTTTCTTTTTATTCTGAGACGGAGTCTCACTAATTTGCTAAATTGTCCACTGTAGGCTTGAACTTAGGATCCGCCTACTTCAGCATCACGGAGTGCTAGGATTAGAGGTATATACTACTGTTCTGGAATAAAAGACCTTTCTAAGATAAGGGTATTTTTAATTAATGACTAAAATATTTATTTTGAATTAATGAGAAATACAAGTATTCATAATATGCAATCCCCTTGTTATTATAAATAACTCCTTGACTTTTTCCCCTGATGAATATTTAAATTAACATTTAGCCAACTGAGAATGAAATTGTACAATAGGCGTTGATCAGAAAGGAAGTAGACTCAACTCTCCTTTACCGTATTTTCAAAAAATCTAATTAAGTTTGAAGAGAAATATTTTGAATAATGTAAAACTGCACAGAAGTTACAGAATTCTCCTCTCACATGGGAAATTGATGGAAATCACTTCATGCAAGCCCCGTAAGATGGTATTCAGGACTATTAGGTGACACAAAACTAGAAAACACAGACAGGTGACGGTCCTGGTTTTTAACACAAATGTACTGTACATTACCACCTGGCACACCACGACTCTCCAGATAACCCTCTCCTTACATCGCTTTTCAGCGTGGTTTTTAATATTCCAGTTTAATCCGTTGGTGCTTTGTCTTGCCTTTACAAAACACAGGGGATGGTTGTAAAATTACTATCATCCTTACAAAGTAGCAGCTGTGGATACTTATTAAATCTTCCCCTTAGCTCAAGATGAATAACACTTGAGACCCTGCCTCTGTGCCCAATTCTTTCATTTTGGAACCAGAGTTTTTTAGGTTTGCCCCCCCACCGCTAAATTTCAAAACCCAGATACAAATACACCACACAAAAAGGCTGGTTTAGGGAACGGATATAGCTCATCTGATGAAACATAAAAGATATATTTGGTTGAACTGGAATCAAAGGACATCTGTGGAACACAATGTGTGACACACTATGGGAACTCCATAAAGGTTCCAGGCATCCAAAGGTAAGAAGTGTGTGTGTGTCGGGAGGTGATTTAAGAAAAGGATGAACCCTGATTCATCATGAAAATTTGCAAGAATGAATGTAAAGGTTTTGCCAGTTTAATCATCACAGAAAATATTCTTTTTGCCTCTTTTTTTGTTTTTTGAGACTGACCTGGAACTCACTGTGTAGTCCAGGCTGGTCTCGAACTCACAGCAATCCTCCTGCCTCAGCCTCCCGAGTGCTGGGATTATAGTCCTGCGCCACCACGCCTGGCCTTATATGAATATTTTTGAGTTGCAGAACAAATTATCTGAGTTTCTATTATTTCTTATGGGGAAATTTGCTTTGCTACAAAAGTGTTTTGGATCATGAGCATGTTTCAGGAATGAATTATGCTCACAAACCAAGGTTTTACTGCATATAGATTTAATGCAATCCTAATCAAAATAACAATAGCATTCTCAAGGTATTATAATCCATCAATTATTTAATGAATATGTTTTTTCTTCTCTCTCTCTTTTTTTTTTTTTTTTTTTTTGTAATTGTTACAACAGAATATTTGGGCTGAGTACTTTATTTGCAGAGAGAGGCTCACTTGGCTTATAGTGCCGGAGGCTGGCAGGTCCGAACAGCACACTGCAGGTGTCCTGTGGGGGGACCCCAAACCTCTGCAATTCAACACAGTAGAAAAGCAGAGAAGGAACCTGCTCCCTGCAGAAGGAGGCTAAACCACCTGCTCCCTGGAGAAGAAGCTTGGTCCTGCGGGATTATACATCAGGCCCTTTCTGGGTAGTGCACCCACGACCTAAGTATGTGTCCCTTCCCCCATACCCCGCCTCTTACCTATCCCACCTCAACACTGCACGCAGAAGACCACACTTCTAGCACAATATAGCGTTTCTTCTGTAAAATTGAGAGTTTTCATGAGCAAAGGAAAAATTTAAACCTATTCAAGTAATGTATATGATGAAAGGATTTCCTGTATTAAAATTTCAAATGAGAAAAATATCATTGCATTAGTGTTCAAATAATTACAGCCAAAATTAAGATTTCATTTAAAGGGATCAATAAAGTAACAATTTCTTTACATCTATACACTATTTTGAGAAGCAATGTGCATTTACCTCCAAGCAGATTTCTGAAAGTTTTACTAGGATATATATATTCCAGGTTCTAAACAGCTTAATAATGTTCAAGTTTTCTCACTACTTTTTTCAGGTACTGGGGATGGAACGCAGGGCCTCTTTATGCTCGGCAAGTGCTCTAACACAGTTATATCCCCAGGCCTCTCACTGTATTTTAAATAACACAACTCCTCCTAGGATGCAGGTATTAAACCAGGGCATTAAACCATGTTTTGAGCCACATTCCACCTCCAGAATGTAAACTTATTTAGTCAAAAGATCCTTTATTCTTGAGATTCTTTCACACGATTGTATTAAACACCAAATGTTTTCCAATTACTAAAAATTATTAAAATTTGAACTTCCTGAAGCAATCATTTGGAACATACATGTAAATCTACATAGTAGATGAAGACAATCATATATACGGAATCCTCTGTCCAGACACTCCAGGTCCAGAAACACCTCTCAGATTTTAAAAACTCTGATTGAAAAAAAGAAAAAAACAAAACTCATCTGCTCCAGGCTCAAAAATGTTCACATTTTCTTTTATGTCTCATTTGTCACATTTGTCCAACAGAAGGTTGTAGTAGAACCCTTCAAATATTAGGTCTTATTTAGCTATTGGGTTAGTTTTGCCTTTGTACACATCAGCATGTGAATTTTTTCCCAAAAGAAAAAAAAAAAAATTTCATCTCCTTTAAACTCTACTTTTTATGAACCTCTAGTTATAAAATCTCCCAGGTAAATAAGAAATGGAAATTTAAAAGTATTGCTACCTGAATCCTAGAGCTGTAACACATCTTGGAAAAAAACAGAACCACAAATGCTAATTTTATTATATTTGACTATGATTCAGAAAACTCTCCGCCCAGGTTGCCTTTTATTGCCAGGTATTGAGCTTCCCTTTACCTCCTTTCCTCTAGGTTTTCCTCCATTTCTGGAGGGAGAGTGATCTGTCCTCTCAACTTTGATATGTATCAGGTCACAGTCAACCCTATTTTCCCTCATTAAAGTCTAGAAAGGGCTGTTTCATCTCCCCATCTATGAAGTTCCCAACACACACATCCCAGAGGGGACACGCAGATGTGTTAATTGGTTAATTTGTATTATTCAAAAAATTTGCACCTATTTATCTTCATTTCATCTGAACCTTCCCAGCTACTAGTGCACGAAAATTTGAAAACCTGTTTTGATTGCACTCTTTGATTCCAGGAATATTTCTCCCTTGTCGATGCACACAATTGGATCTGATGTTCAGAGAATTTATGTCAGTTACATTTTTCATGTCGATTTTCTTCCTGTTGCCTATCCTCACTGCTGTATGTCTAACTTAGGAACATCATCACTTGCTTTCAGGACTATTGCAAAATGATGTCTGGACTATTTATATGATGTTTGGATTCGATTTCTCCCTACTGCAATGTATTCTTCACACATCTGCCAGTTTAATCTTGTCTGACCCAACTCTGGTTATAATAATCCCCTGATAATCAACTTTCATTTACTTCTGATTGCTTACCCAGCAGATGCCCACCTCTGATGCTTTATTTCAAGCCCATCCTCAACTTGATCCACTGTCTTTTCGTATCTCTTCCCAGTTACCCGTTAACTGCAATTCTTGTTAGGGCAGGTTAGACTCCTGCCCTGCTTGTGGTCGAGAGGGCCCGCAGCTGTGCTCTGCCAGTGTGAGATAAGCAACATTTGCTATACATAATATAATGACTTGTAAGTGTGGGCTTGGAGTTTGCAAATCTGGAAGTCTAGCAATGCAGTTATGTACATGGGGATCTGAATTTTTATCACTGCTGAGAAGTCACATGTAAAAGCCATCCATGGACGCAGAAACACGTGACAGTTGCTGTCACGCTGTTCCTAAACATGCAGTTACAGGTGACATCGTAGAAAGCCAACACCACACGACAGAAATGGATTAAAAAACTCTCTAAAATGTGTTCTAGGAATGGGGTAACTAAAAGGACTGGTCACTGCTTCCTTCACTAACTTTTTCATATGTCAATTTGACCAGGAAGTCTTCCTTGTCCAAAGAGAAATTCTATTTAGATGAGTATGCCCACATGACAAGACTGCTCCTGGAATTGTGGCATTAAACCTGAACTGTTTGGTCTTTGAGTTTCCTTGGTTTTTAAAATTTCTATTCCAGCAGTCTACTGGTATTCCTGGAAAATTGTGCAGGAGACTAGGAAAAAAATAAGAGTGTTTGTTCTAGTAGAAGTCACAGTTCAGTGGGAAAGACAGATACATAAACAATTGATTATAAAACAATGCATATAAGGATAACTTTAAGCTCTAAAATCTATGGGTCCAGGAATGCAGGAACAATTCATTCTGCTGTGGGTGAGGTGACAGCGGAAATGATAGAGAATTGAGGAGATGTACTAAGACCTGTCCCTAAGACTTGGTAGAGTTGAGCTGAGATGAGGCAGTGCAGAGCTATCCCCGTGACCAAAACAAGTGCTTATCCATTCTGAGCGTAGGGAGGAGCTGGCAAAAATCTAGAAATGAGAAGATGTGTGATTAGGACCACGCATGACTTGAGAGAGAGGATGAAATCTAACTCCTGGGCACTGAGATCCACTAACTTGCTCCCTAAGTAGATAAATGTTACACTTTGGAAAATGACCCTGGTGACAGCCATAAAAGAGAGACTAGAGGTGTAGAAGACCAAAGAACATTAGCACAATATTAGGTTTGGAAACCTGAGGGTCAGATCCAAATCTCAATGTAATTAGAAGAGAGGGAGAAAATACAGGAGACATTTCCGAAGTCACTAAGATCATCAAATACCTAAATAGAAAAGGTACAAGGTGACAAGATGACTTATTAATTATCTCCAATATTCCACACCACCAGAACTGTGCCAAAATAGAATACTAAGGTAACAGCCATTTTCCTAAAAGCTTTATATACATTATCTATGGATTCCCATATCCTCATTGCAAAGAAACAAACAGAGCCTCAGAGACACCAAGTCATTCCAAATCAGACCCCACTCTGCGATACATTCCTATTGCAAGTGGTCAGAGCAAGAGTGGCCTGATTTGCAGCATGTACCCAACTTCACAGTAGATATTTTCCAACATGGACAATGCCAAGCTACCAAGAAGCCAGCACTGAATGCAGAATGAGGAAAACTCCTGCACAGTGAGGTGGGTCTCAGCAGCTGTCTGAGCCAACTCCGGGGCATCGGCCATTAGGTCTCACTAGCATGTTGTTATTTGGCAAATCACCACTCATGGACCAAGTGCAGCTGTCACTCTGTTTTTATAAACAAAGTTTAACTGGGATGTAACCATGATCACTTGTTGTTGTACTGTCCAATGTTACTTCTGTATGGCAGTGGCAGAGTTGAGTAGTAGTAATGAAGATCCTATGGCTCAAAACAAACGAACAAACAAAAGAAACCCCTAAAATGTTTCCCTCTTGGCCTTCACAGACAGGAAGTATAAAATGGTCAAAATCAATCTAAAAGTCAGGGTAGTGGAGACCACAACAGAGATGAACTGGAGGGGCACAAACCAGAGCAGGCCACATGGCACCTCTAGGGTATCAGTAATGCTCTGGTACTAAATCAGGGGACTAAGTTACTCAGTGAAAATATAACAAAATTACATTTCAATAACAGTTTTGTTAGAAAATTGAGGTGCTCCAAGAGCCAATTTCTAAATCCAATTCAGCAATGATTTAAATGTTTTTTTTCTCTGAACATCAAAACAGGACTAGGACATATCTGTGTGCTTAATTAACAACCGACCACCCATGAATTCCATAGATACCTGTCAGTAAAGGCAACAGCAGACCTGTCCACTGGATGTTATTCTTGCCACATCTTTTCCACTGATGGTTTCTATTACTCTTCTCGCATCTTTACTGTCCTGGCACACTTGTCCCGACTATTACTTCACTGTTCTAAAATGTGCTTTTTGACTGCTAATTCCTTGCAATGTCATTTATGGCTCAAGATGTTTATAAGATCATTTGACTTGCTTAGGGAGGTGGCTCTTTGTTGTGACTGCCGTGAAAAGAACTTTTAAACATCGTAGGCAGGTCGATCACATCCAAGTTTCACATTCTCTTAAGTGACTGAGCTACACTCAGAAGATGCTTGGCTCTGGGTAAACACCTATGGAAAAGGCCAGAAGGGAGCACCGTGGGCCAGGGAAGAGACAGCCATCGGTCGGCCCCAGGTGTGACTGCTGAACACATGCACATCTTCCAGCCGCTCTCCTCTCCGACATGAAATGAGAGGAGCTGGAGCTCAGCCTTACTTGGTTTCTTCCAAGTGCCAGGTTCCGGTGTGGCTCTTGCTCTAGCAGCTGGTCAGCCCGTCACCTCACAGCCATGCGCGGGAGCACCTGGAGGCTGGAGAAACATCTGAAGAGGCCTCCGGTCTTGTCCACAGGCATTAGGTTCCCTTCAGCCTCTGCAACCCTTAAACTCCAGTGCTGTGCCAGACCAGGCAGTGCGGGAAGAGCTTGAGAAGAAGCTAACATCCCACACATACAAATAGTCAATGATTTGCTGAGCCTAAAAAAAATTTTTTTTTAACTTTTCTATTACATCTTCTTTCTTTCTTGGCATAGAGCAACTCTAAGGCATTAGTGAAACCAACTTCTACAGACCCAAATACTCACAGAAACTGAGATACATCTGAGTCATTTTCTTTGAATTTTTTAAATTAAAAAAAATAAATAAAAAGGGTCTGCTTCACATTAGTAAGCGAAACACAAAGCGAGTAGAGAATTATATAGTCTGAATGCAAATCCCATAATTACAGATTTTCTACTGACTCTTACAAACTCTAAGAGCCTCTGAAGAAACAGTCCAGATGGTAAACTAGTTATGAGCCACATTAGACACCAAACTCTGCTCAACTAGTATACCGCTCTGTCTTAACTAACTGTGCACCAACATGGAAAGAAAAGTAGAAGTTGTGCTCATAATCCTTCTTTGGCCACTAAAACATCTGGCCCATTGTAGTTGAGTTTCTGCGGGAGATCGACGCAAAATTAGGTCATGAGCATGACGGCTGCGTGTCTTTGCTTTCGGTCAAAGTGACCATGCCATTACCAAAACAGGAAAGCCCACATTGTAAGCACTTACAGCGGTCCAGAAACTGCACCAGAAGCCACATGCAGAAGGTGATATCTGCATTTCACTGAAGAAGAATCGTGGCAGGAGCTAAGTACTTCGCTTAAGATGTCACAAATACTCAGTGCTTCATTCAAGAGTCCAAACTATCCCTAACCAATCACAGTTGAAATTTGGTGTCACTCTTGTTTGTTTTTCATTGGCTTCCTTCTTCTAATCTTCACTGTACAATTCCTCTTTGGGAAAGGGAAGTCATATATGTGGCCACAGCAATGTCCTGTGTGAAAAGACAAACATAACATCTCCTAAAACCTGTCAAAGCTCCTCCTGTGCTTCTCCAAATCAGTTTGTACTGGACCGAACATCATGGTTATGATTTTGCGTATCTGAAAAGTGATGTGTTAGCTAAGCGAAGTCCAAAGAGATCAGAAGAATATTTGGCTTGAAGAATTTAGTATTCAAGCATGCTCTGAAAGAATGTGTTTTTTATTCTGACAACAATCTAACTTTGGGCTTTACAGCTAAAACCTCTATGAGACAGGAGGGTAATCTATCAAAAGATTACAATTTACTTAAAAGTCATTTCATGTGAAGAGGTATCTTTTGCTTTCCCTCCATGCACAGCACATATAGTTGGTATCTCACTGTGCAGAAGAAAACATAATCCTAAAGCAGAAAATCAAAAATAAGGGGGAAATCATAAAATGCCACAGAGTGTGAGAATCAAAAATAAATGAAGGATGATGAAACAAGTCTGTGAAATTGCATGTTTAATATTTGTTGAGAGAGGTTTGTAACACTGTCAGAAACACCACTCTGATAACTTCAGTTGGCTGACTGAAAGGTCTTAGACTATAGAAAGGAAGACTAGAAAGCAGGGTAAGTTCAAAATCAGGAAAGACATACTGTGCCAAGAGAAAATCACATACAAGATTTGTAGAGAAGAACAAGAGGAAAATAGCTAGAAGTGTGAACACATGTAGGCCTCATGGAAGAACCTAGAAAAAAGTAAACCAGGAGCAAAAATGATACCAGGAATTGACCCAGTATCTGGTGCTTTGTCAGAATTTTTTATTCAAAAAACAGTGGCCATGACTTTGACAAAATTAGTGAATATAATGTCACCATGATGTAATGAAACGGAAGGATGTGGACATATGCAGAGGGAGAAGTTGTTGGAAGAGAATTCAGGGCAAAGGATCAACAACTATTCATTCAGCTATGTGCATTCTTCAGGAATGGAAGAGAATCTTTCCCTTCTTTATAAGATTTCATTACTTAGCATATATCACATTCTATATCCGAAGGTATTTCCTGTTTTCAGATAAACTTTATTTTCTGAAGTTTCCATCCTTGAAGATCCAGTAAGTTTATTTACATCACTGAGATTTCTTCATCGAGGTTCATTCACAGAGATAGGGAATGGAGAAACTAGCCTGAAAGAGCCCAGCCTGGCAGTGAAAGAGTCAGACAACAGCAGTGATGACCTCCCTTTTCCTCCTTCCAGCTGGCTGATGCTCCTGTGGGGCTGGGGGTGATGAGATGATAAGAGAACTAGCAAAACTCCATTTGGGCCTCTACAGAGAATACCGGCCATCCCACTTTAAATCTATCAAATACACACAAGGCCAAAGCTGGTGGGGAGATAGAGTTTCTGACATTATAAAGAAATTCTTCTTTCAGAAAGATTTGCCGTAGACTTCTTTTAACTAATAAGCCCAATGGGTCATTGAAAATACATCTTTAAATGAAGTGCGTGCACCTTTTAAATAATACATTAACAGTGAATTGCTGAATAATGAGTGCCTGTGGAACAGCTATTTGGGTGAAGCTTAAGGACCATCAGTAAAGCCAGCTTGGCTTCCAGCCAGGGTGCTTGGCAAATCAGATCCTATAGAGAACACAGAGAGAGGAGCACAGAAGGGAGGAAAGCAGGGGATGCTGGGCTGGCACCAGAGGAATGTGCAAAGCTGGCTCAATCTCAGGATGTGTAAAGAGCCCAGGTTCAGCTCTCACAATATGCTCAGGAGAACCTTGTTCCTACCCTGCATATGTCCTCCCAGTTCACACAAAGTCATCAGAGCTAACAGGACAGGCTCCTCTTCCCAGGAACATTTACCACTCACAGAAACAGCACTCAGGGCCCCAGTATCCAGAAGATACACAGGACTAAGCCTGCTTTTTCCGTTCTAAGCCTCTACTGCTTTAGCTTATTTAGCAATCTGCCCAAATGTAGCTGACACATTTTCCAAAATCAGTACACACCTCTGTTTCTCACTGGAGCAATTTTTTTTTATTTCCCCATTCTTACTATGTACTTGGAACAGGCTCAGTATGCATGAAATAAAAATTTGAGGTAAATACTGGCTTCGTTGCATTTCATTGATAAGAGTCAACATATCCCTTAAGTCAGCAAATATTCCCCATGACAACCGTGAATTATGCTAAGATCACAAAGCTAAAGACCTTATTAGTGGTTTGCAGAGAGCTCAAGTGGAAAAAAAAATCCCAGCTGTTTTTTAAAAAGGAAGATTCTATCCTTGTACAAATCAGTAAATATTTGTCACTGAAGTTCGGCTATTTCAACTGAAATATTTCATCCTCATCTCAAAGTTAATTCCAGTCATCTTCTTAACAAAATAATCTTTAAAGATGGAATTTAGAATTTTGATTTAAGAATTTGCACAGTACAAGATTTATCAAAAGGCTAAGAGACAAGTCTTCAGAAATGCAGTTCTAAAGGAGAAAAACAAAAAGGAAGAGATGAGAATGTGGTTTTTTTGAAAGCACCAACAGATGTCCAAATCATACACTCCTCAGGGTAGTGGGGACTTTTTCCCTGTGGACTGGCCAAGCAGACCAACTACCCAAGGAAATTTGGTGCCATCATGATTTCAGAATAACAGTTGCTAGCACAGTTCTATCTACAAAGAGATTTCTGACAACTAAAAATAGAAAGGCCCAAGAATGTGAAATAAACATGGGAGTCACTGGCATAAAATCATAATGGAAATTCCTCTTGTCCCTTATCTTAGGGCAGGTAAACAACAGACCACTTCCTGGTTATCCGCAGAATGGAAAAACACCCTTGTTTTACTTTTTCTTCCTCAGTCATGGCCATATGCTAGCCATTGCTTAGATGCTGCTATGGTTTGGAAGTTTAATTTCCCCCAAAGCCTTGTGTGTTTAAGCCTTGGTCTCCACCTGATGCTATTGTGACAGGGGAAACCTTCAAGAGGTGGGGCCTAATGGGAGGATTGTATGTTATTGGGGGTGTGGCCATGAAGGTTGAGTGGTGGGCCCCTGGGCCCCTCCCTTGCTGTCATTTGCTTCCTGGCCACAAGGTAGGTAGTTTTGCTCTGTCACACCACAAACCCAAAGCAACAAAGTCAACCAAACTTGGACTGGCATCTCTGAAACTTTGAGCCCAAATACACCTTTACTCTTCACATATCTACTCAGTGAATTTGTTATAGTAATGGAAACTGACTAGTACACTCTGATTCTGCATGAGAAAAAAAGGTCTTGACCTCAATTATGTGTCTACATGTGAAGGAAAAGCTTCAGAGTCAAAAAGGAAACCGATGCAGAGGTACTGTAGAACATGATTTTTTAAATATTTACTGTTAAAAATGTATTCATAGAGTAGTACTCCATTGTAGAAGAAAACTACATTTTCTTTATCAATTGATGAGCATTTGGGCTGTTTCCAAGAAGGATAAGCTCCAAACATTCCTAGTTAAATGGATGCACCTTGAGACCATGCTCTTAGGTGAAATAAACAGACACACATATGTAAATACAGCATGTTTTTCTGGTATGAGAAACCAGAGGTGTAAATAAAGGCCACAATGTATAAAAGATATTGGGAAATGGGAAGAAAATGTTCAAATGAGAAGGGGAACAAGGGTGGGGGGAAGAAGGAACAGACAAGAAAAAAGAGGGACTAGAAGGAAAAAATGGAAGCAAAGCTTTTGTAAATAAGACGGGGAAGGGCCAGAGATGTATTTAGCTCAGTGGTACCATCACCTGCCATGCAAGTGCAAGAACCCCAGTTGGATCCCTGGTACCAAATAAATAAATAAGAAGAAGAAAGGAAGAGGGGGTTAAAGGAATGGGGAGGGGAATGGGGAAAAGAAGAAGCAAGTCACATCATGTACAGGTACAAATCCCCTATGCCGGATGTGGACATTGTGAATATCTAATCTATACCAATATAAAATATGTTTGCTACCATGTTAAAAGGTGGAAACAAGTGTCCACAAAGAATCAGGCTTTCTCCACAAGTAGCCATTCATGTTACTGAAAGAAAATCTAATTATTCCATCCACAGAGAAATCTGAGAGTTGAGCACAAATCATAGGTTTTAGTCACATTCAAGTTCTCTAGTGAAAACTTACCCTCTAGACTGTTTCTTTTTTGAGTGATGAAAAAACTTTTCTCTTTCCTTCTGTCACTAAAGGCTGCTTCCTCAAACACAAGAAAAAGAGGCCTTTGCTTCTTTCCTTGTTTTTCTTTACTTGCCATCAAACCAGTGAACGACAGGTCTGACCCCATCTGCTCATGGCCACCACTGCTGCCCCAGGTCCTGTTCACAGTTGCCTGAGCCTAGGAACAAGGCCTTCTCTGCACACACAAGGCACGTCCATGCTCAACCTGCTGGGACACCAGACTCTCATAACAACACTAGCTGCTGCTATAGCAATGTACTTGGCTATTCTCACTCCTCCAGTCTCACGCACTCCTTTACCTCCCACCAGCCACCCTAATCTTCCCCATAAAAGACCCAGCTCAATAAACTGGACTTGGACTTCCCTTTGAAGCTACCCCAGGAGGTCCTGCCCAGAGTCACAAATTTGGACTGACGTCGTATCACTGAAAGGATCGTAGCTGTTTCCCCAACAATCTTGTTAACGGGATAAACTACGAGTGAGTTCGTACCTAATGCTCTAGTCGTAGTAGGTAGGGATAGGTGGAGGAAGTGGATTGTAGGAGTCTGACCTTGAGGATCACATGCGGTCCTCAGCCCCTTCCTCTCTGGCTACTGAATAAACGAATGCATGAGTCAGTTTCTCAGCAACAACAGTAGCCCAATCAATCACAGAGCAGTTGGGTAAGGGCACAGGGACAAAAGGCTGGTGTCCTGGGGCTGGAACCAGAAAAATGAGGCTAAGGAAAGGGCTGAAAAGAAATGGGACAACAATCATCACCCACACTGTGGGAAACTTTAGATCAGGTGCCGCCAATGGACTTCTCAAGTCTGCCTTACAAATGGTGCAGTGACCAAAAATATCAGAGGCTCTCATTGGTCTTTAGAGACATCCAGTAACTGCTTTGTGTCGTGGTACTTTGCACACTATGTCTGGATTTCAGTAACTCTGAAACTCTATCACCTGTGTGCTTTTTGTTTCTCCATGAAGGCTTTCATGCCATATCCTCAAAGGCGGTGTCAGGAACGGGGCGGAGGGAGCCCTTCTTTTAAGCACAACTGACACAGAGCGCACTTTCACTACCAACATCTTTCCCAATATGACAGGATCAGGGACAAATGGAAAGAGATTCTGCACTGTCTCCCTTTTGCCATCTTAGATTCTTGGGAGAGTGATTCAATCAGCCCTTTCCTGTAATTGCTTATTACATTTCTCAGCCAAGATGAACCCAGTGCGGTGTCACATGGATTTCTGACTGCTGATGCCTCTATTAAGCACACAGTCCTTTCTCTTCCACTCCTTTGGGCGATTTTCTGACAATGTAATATTGCAGACAATAAAAACCTGCTACCTGCTCCATGAAGAACTGTAATTCCTATCAAACTAAGTCGGAACGGCAGCATTGTCTATTCAAACACGGACATAATCTCATCTGCATCTCTGGCTAAGCGTGAATAAAAACCATTAGTGCTTTTCCCCTTGATTTTACACCCAGAGACAATATGAAGCCACAAATTCATAACATATGGAGATGTTGGGTGAGGAACTGGCATTTTTACTTCTCTAAATTTACTTTTGGTTAAATCGACCAGGTAGAATTGTATCATCTCACCTGCTGCATGCTCTCAAATCGCTGTCTTCATTTAGATTTGTTCTCATTGTTCTATATTGTTTATATTTGTTCCATATTGTTTGGAAAATAAATAGTAATTCCCAGCTGACTTTTCCATGTCGGTGTCCAAAGCATCCATGAAGAAACACTAACCGTTCCTGTGCGCAGGCTCTGTAACTCCAGTGGGCAGGTATAACGAGAATACTGCTCGGCTGATAATCCCTGGCACAAAGCATTTACTCCGAAAAAACCTTCCAGGCTGAATGCTTTCTCAGTCCCTGTGTGGGAAGCAGCAGGCAGCCCCAACTCCACGACTGTTACTCCTCACCTAACTTCGGTCCCACAGAGGCTGAGGAATGCCTAATTTGCAACGGGCAGATCCCAAACAGAAAGATGGATTTACCAGTCTGGGATTTCCACCACTCCTCCTTGCAATCTCTCAATTCAAGAGTGGGGCGATCAGTACGGGAGTGGGGCTGTTTCATAAAACAGAATTTTGCAGGCAATCCAAAGAGAAAATATGCAGCTATTGTGCTTGTTTTCAAGATGGGAATGCAAATGCTGTCCCCTAACATCTCAGACAAACAAAAAGGAAACCAGAACGGTGTCACTGAAATGAGTGAGGGCTAAGCCCCTGCCTTGGTGTTTGCAGGTCAGACTGTCCAGACGAGGCCCACTTAAAACAGAATCCTCTGACCGCTGCTGTGCACACCAGGCTGTAAATTCACTGGTGTGCACAAGCGATTGGCCCTTCACGCCTTCACCTGCCTCATGGTTCCAGCTGAGCTGCAATAAGCCTGACAGGCTTTCCTGCAGGACCGGGGTGACCTTCTCTGGTGTTTTGATGTTAAATACGGCTCACTGGTGTCACTGCTGGAGCTTAAGTGAGATAACCGTGCTGTTGCGAGCAGGGCCACAAATTTATATTCTAGACAGACACATTTTGCAGGCCTTTAACTTTGCCCTGATTTTGAATCCATTTTTCTGTCAATTTCCAAAAAAGCACAGGGATGGAATGCATAGGAAATACAAATTCATTGTTAATGAAGCAAACCATTAGGGTATTTCCATAGGGGGTCCTACAGCAGGGTCTGGAAAATTGCATTTGCCACCTACTTTGAAAGTGAAGAACAGATCACTAGCACTCACTCTTCCCCTGGATCACAGGTGAATACCCACCCACCAATGCCTTTTGCATAAACATAATAGAAACAGAACCATCAAACAATACAAAGTCCTTGTCAAAATCTGTCATTTGATAGAGAAGAAATACGGACATGAGTTTTCAGACCTCTTCCAAATAGTTTACAAACTGCCTGAAGGTCAAGGTCTGAGGGTTTTCAATGTCCTTTAAATTTCTACGTTAAACACCGATCCCACTGCTGAGTGCCTGGAGGTCAGTTTCTGTTTCAATGATTTCATCTACTAACAGATAAGAACATTGTTAGCCAATATTGTATAACTGCGTTAAGAAATTGGGGCCTGTAATCATTGAGTATGCCAACATACTGGCAAGAGTTCATAGGAAATTTGAGGGAAATGGTTAAATCACAGACTCATATCAGTATTAGATTAATAATTATTTAGATGTATTCTTTTTGCAGTGCTGGGAATCAAAGTCAGGGCTTCATGCATTCTAAGTAAGCAAATGCATACTCTATCACTGAGTTTCCAGTCTTGATGATGCAATTTTCTGGAAAAAAAAATACAGCAGGATTCATATCTGTTTCTGCTGGGAAGAAAAACTCAAGTCAATCTTCAAATGGAAGCAAAAATAAGACCTGTTCAGTGTTTCATTCCATCTTCTTCTTATATGAATTTTCAAAGTAATCTCAACTTGCTTCAGTAATAATTGTGTAAGATAATCTGCCTATATCAAAACAAATAAACATGAATAACAATGCTACACCCTCAAAATAACACTTATGTAATGAAAAGACTGCATAAGTCTTTTGGTATTTACTTTCATAAGCTCTGTATTATATGTAAATGTGTTCCTACTTTGTTAAAATAATTGGGATAGACAACTAATTAGGCAAGTTTTCCAACAGCACTGTTAAGAGGAATTTCAAGTGTTATGTGATATTTTGAGAGGGACTGTCATTGAAATAAATCTCCCCACAAATAAGCTCCAATCTGCCTATGTAAATCTAAGACTCAATAGCACAGCTTCAGCATAATGCTGTAATCCATAACTTCCTGGGCTAAAGAATTAAAACACTGAACAGTTTATAAAATGACTTGCAGGATTTCTTTAACACAAGCCAACCTAGGCAAAACAGCATTCGAATAAGTTAAGAATAAACAATGGAGATACAGGTAAATGAGATCTCCTTTGAATTCATAAGAGTCTCAAAAATTAAAAGTTGAAAAGTGCATTGTGTTTGAAAGACACAGAGGTTTTGAACAAAGGTTCAGCTTATTTTTGTCAGCCCCCAGAAAGCGTGGTTCAACGTCTGCTA
This sequence comes from Fukomys damarensis, assembly GCF_012274545.1. Classification (NCBI taxonomy): domain Eukaryota; kingdom Metazoa; phylum Chordata; class Mammalia; order Rodentia; family Bathyergidae; genus Fukomys; species Fukomys damarensis. The sequence continues at coordinate 23,237,201 of NW_022900949.1, forward strand.
ATAGGAAGTAGTTTGATGAGTCAGTGTCTGAGCCTTCACAGCCTTGAAGCCGGTCCAAAAGGGGAATTTCTGGCACATGAGGCCAACTCTATGAGCTTAAAAAAAACATGTTTCAGCTTTTGAGTTACTGAGCTGGGATTTGCCCCTGGGATTGCAGAGCTAGGTCTGGTGTATATTCTCCGTGGTTTCTTCTCTTCTTGGATTTGACCCATCCCACACAACCAAGCCACAAAGGAGATGCAGTGGGATCCACTTCAAATTTTATTCAAAGAAAACACACTCAGTGGTGGTCCAAGTAGGGCATCCTTGGAAGAGACCAGATGCACCCCAGGTTGGGGCCAGAAGGCTCAGGGCAAATAAAGACTTAGAGAAAACTTCTTGCCAGTAACAGCCTCTTCTTGCTGAGCCCCAGGGCCAGAGGTTAAAACTCATCATGTAAACAAAGCCACAAGTGATGTGTATCTAATTGCCTCTGTAGACTCTGGCCCCCAGGAGCTCTCTCACACCAGCAAACCCTGCCGTGATTCAGAGCAGGTAGGCAGAGGCAAAAGTCTCGCCTATGCTCCTGTTCGGGCCTGCAGAGGGTTGTCTAAATTAGTTAGAATCAGGTATCCGCGGCATGGGAAATTTACACAGGGCTGTTGCAACCAACCCTAGGGCTTGGGGCTTGGTGTGGGGAATGCGGACTATACTACAGTCTCTGACCTCCCAGGCCAGCACCTCTGTACAGAGAACAGCCCATGTACCCAGCAGCCCTGGGTAGCTCCCACCCCCGTTAACGCTACAGCTGCAACTTTAAGGACGGAAGGAAAACTGGAAGCTCAATGGAGACTTAATGGAGAAAAATATAGCTAAAAGTAAGATTCACGTGCCACGCTTTGCTTTGGTCTAGTTATGCAATGATACAAAAGTCATTTAATCATCTCAGATTATATGGTCTATGAAAGGAAGAATCACATCTTCTCCAGACACTTTCCTAATTTTTAAATCAATATCCTAACATTTCGGAAGGAGGGAAGTTCCCATTACTTAGCAATGAGAAGGATATCCAACGGAGATAAAGCTCCAGGTCTGAACCATCAATAAAATGATACAGACTCTGTACTTGTTTGTTGTCTCATCTGAACATACATATTTTTTTTTTCAAATTTAACCCATAAAAAGCAGGAATGATTTTGACAGAGACCACACCCCAAGGTGGCACTTTTAAAATTATGATGCCAAAAAGTTGTTTTTAAATGTCAGACGAAACTAGTTTAGCAAATCGTGCACTCAGACCTAAGAATGAAAATGAATATAATATAGCCCAAGGTTTTGAAGCAGTAGGCATCATTACACTAGGTTTCAGAGGAGACCTTCACAGTCAGGACAAAACTTAGAGGCCTACAGGGACCTGGCCAGGACCATTAATGAGTGCAGAGAGCCAGTGTGAAAAGAAACCAAGATGCATGGTGACCACAGAAGCCTAGCCAAGTGTGAATTAACAGGAGGTAGAGTCAGCAAGAGATAGTACCCTGTCTAAAAGTGATGAATCAGGAATAGAGGCAGGGCTTAGAGGTACAGCATGTGCTTAGCATGCACAGTTCCTGGGTTCAAGCCCTACCACTAAAATCTTAAAAATAAAACAGAACGGAAGGAAGGAAGGAAAGAAAGAAGGAAGGAAGGAAAGTAGCAACTATCAATGCTAATCACTCACTGATTGCTACCTAGGAATGCCTTTTTTGTAAAATTATTTGGGCTTGGGTAAAGTCATTATTGTCTCACGTTTATTAGTCCTATATAAATGTTCTGGACTTATGCAATATATAATAAAATCTCTGGCTTTGAAAGCATAGCCTTTCAAGCGCAATGGACCCCTGATTTAGGAACTCAATTTGTTCCCAGGGCTAGTTGTAACTCAAGTTGCTCACTGCCTTCAGAGTCTCTCTCCTGTATAATTTTAGGCCACACTTTCTTCCAGGCAGATCTCAGTGTCCTCAGAGAGACCTTGGCCCAGGATTTCTTAGTGGACCCCATACAGGAAAGGGTGTTGTCACGTGCTTTCCTTCCAGAACCCTGTAAGGGTATCTGAGACCATCTGGAAGCATAAGCGGCCGGCATTCGGGTCACAGCAAAGGACTTTGATTATTAAGTTAAAACTAAAATTCTGGTCTAATCCAATTTGTTCCTATGTCAGGCTGGTTGTAACTGGATGGTCCGCTGTACTAGAGGTTAGCTAAGATGTCTTTGCTAATCTTTTGTTCTGCAGACTACACATAGCTACTTTATACAATTACCTGATGTAGTGTAGTATCTAAAATCAAGTACCAGGTAGGAGCAACATACAAGCTTTAATAATAAAAAGCAGAATGGGAAGGGAAAATAAACGAGGTCTCATAAAATCAAATCATCATCATCATCCTGCAGGAGTATTTCAACATAGAAAGTGTGTAAAAACAGCCATTCCCATAAAAAACAACTGTGGAGACAATACAGTTTGCTCTTTCCGTAAATTAATTTTGCTTCTTGTTTTTCAGTTGGGTAGATTAAGTATCAGCTCAATTTGCTAATTGTTTTCCGTAAAACAATTAACTATTAATTATAGTCACTGTTATTAGCCATCTCCAGTGCTTCCAAGCTGCAGATGGTTTTAAAACAGGTTCCCAGCGAGACTGGCAGAATATTCTCCAAGCTGCCTTCCTTTTAGCAAGTGCTTACATGCAAGATGATGTCCTTTTTAATAAGAGTTTTGTGCAAAATGAAAAATGAGCACAGCGCTGTAAACGCTCATGTGCTATGAATGAAAGCTGCAGTGTCCCTTGTATCAACTTTCCTTTTCACCTTTTTGTACAAAAAAATATACACTGCACTGATTGGAAAGCAATTTTCAAAGGCACGCGGTTAAGAATAATCAGACGCTGCACGCACAAAGCTAGGCCTGATTTTGACCTTTCTCCCTAGTTCAAGTCACAGTGCAATATCCAGTAGTGAAGATTCCACATTTCAAAGTGTGCAGAGTTAAATCCTTTAGTGATCACGACTCACACAGCACTTCCAAACAGCTGCACGTACACACTGAATGCATCCGGTAACCACCCAGATTGGCTCCTGGGAGAAATACCTTCCGAGCCCTCTGAGATAGAGTGATACACACTGAAACCTTATATACTAGTCCTTCGGTGTCCTGCCACTGCACTTGCACCCTGTACATGATGAAACAACTTCTTAACCATTTAAAAATGCTTGGCAGTGTGTTGCCAAGAGAAGCAATCCTTCCTTATATAGGACCTGTTAAGAAAGCTTTACTGTTGTTTTGTTTTTGTGACACTGGGAATTGAATCCAGGATCTTCACACTGAGGAATATCCCAGTCCTTTTAATTTTTTTTTTTTTTTTGTCATCATCATTATTATTATCACACAGCATCTCACTAACTTGCTGTTGCCTGGGCTGGGCTCCAACTTGTGATCCTCCTGCCTCAGCCTCCCACAGTGCTGAGATTTATAGGCATGTGCCACAACGGCAACCTCTTTATTTACTGTTCAAGGAAATCGTCACAAAATCTCACAATCAGCTTCATATTCCTAATGTCCTGTAGGAGCATTAATATTAAAGTGCAGGAAGATACTATCTACATGAATTTATTATTACTTTACTATGTTTCCTTCACATACTTTTTCAGTCCCCAACTGAGGTCAAGCCAACCTGCTAATTTTGCCCTTTTAAACTATCGAATAGCTTAAAACTTTCCTTAATTCAAAGCAAAAACAAAACCAGTTGCATCAGTTTGCTCAGCTTGCGTTGGGTTCGCTTGATGTGAGCTATGGGGGTCCCGCGCACCACCTGCTCCTCTTTCTCATCACGTCCACGACCCTCCCCACATAGCTTTTCTTACCAGGAGAATGCAGCGAGCCGAACCCTACCTGCTCCCATGCTCCCCATCAGTTAGGCTGATCAGAATCTCCACTAACTGCACCATTTTTTTTCCAACTGCTCCTGTGAGCCAGGTTAATTTCATTCTTTGGAAGAGAGCAGGGTGGGGATTCCTGGCTGTGCCAGCCGTAAGTCTTACACCAGGGGCTCTTGCTGTCTCCTAACCTAATCTCCTCTCCTGAAACCGAAGGACAGGATCAAAGCTAAGTGTAAAGCCAGGTTTGCCCCGCTTCGCCCTTCTGGCGAGGAGAAGATCTAGCTAGCTAGCTACCCTGCACTCTTCAAGCTGGGGCTGAAGCAGGGTGTGAGCTAACAGGTTCATTCCAGCGACGCAGCGATGGGACACCTACGCGGCAAGGGGGACTACTTCACTAGTTTACTCACACTCAGAGAAGCACCATGTGCCCACCCCACCTCAAACGCCAGCCACTCCACACGGCGTGAGAGCGTGTACTGTGAATTCTGCAAACCGCGTTCACCGCTTCCCTGGGAGGGAGAAAGGGATCCATCCCTCCTGCGTTTTCTTTGTTATTCGCTTCTCTAGTTCATGAGCTATTCAGAGGAAGCTGAAGCAGAGCTCAGGCATTTAATTTATTTTATTGTAAGCCATTCAGATGAGTAGGTTTTAAATACCCATTAAAAAAGTTTACTCAGCTGCTGACACAGATCATGAACTTTGGAGAATTAAAGGCCTCTGAGAGACCCATATTTTGCCTGAATTCCTTTCTTACTGACTTGAGAAAACACAAACAGCCCATACTTAAAAGGACAGTTATTGAAATTCAGAATGAACGTGTGCATCTAACAACTGGAAACTGCATTCTCATTTGATCGCTAAAAGAATAGCAGCTGAACCAAATTAGGTATTTTAAAGAATTGTGAAACCATTTGGAAAGGATGTACGTGCAAAACTGAAATGAGTTTCATAGAATTTGAGGAGTATAGTGATTTGACTTAATATGATATTTTTATTCACTCTGCCTCAGAATGGATCTGATGTACGGCGGAAATTCACTACCACCAAGAAGGTGTGGCTGAATTTAAACCACACTGCGGTACCCGGAACATAACAGAGTCTTAATTTTATTACAAAATTACGGGGAGTCCAGTTCTCTGTTTTGGTGGCTCAGCTTTCTGAAAGGTTTCTTTTTTTTTTTTTTTGCCCCTTCTCACATGGCACTGCTGGCTTCAAAACCTTGTGAATCTTTCAGTAATATAAAGCAGGACTCAGGATCAAGACTGGCCCAGAATAAATAAGATTTACAATTTTTGAGAGGAGTCAAGACATTTTAAATACCACCATTCTAACTTAGATGATGAAAGTCCATTTACTCCTACACAAGAGCCTTTTACAAAAAAAAAAAAAAATGGCCTTCAAACTCTTCTGGGAGTGCTTTTATTATTGCCAAGCAGGCTCTTCACCCAGTGACTAAAAGGCTGAATTTAACCACTATTGCTAGAAACTTTTCTAGTCTCATGCATCCACATGGAACACTACTCTTGGGCCTCACTTGTGGAAAATCAGCAATATATCTGAAACGGATATTCATTTAAACTACAAATAAGGAGGAACAATGACTATAACTCCCCATTTTGAGTGCCAATGGGATACAGGTACTTGATATGTTTATTCCTAAACCACTAACCTTGGAGGGAAAGTTTGAATTCACTGCAGCACTAGCACTGTGAGATTTGTTTCTCAGCCTCAATTTCCTATTCTGTAGATTACTCTGACAACAATAGTCACTGCACAGAGAGTTATACAGTTTAAATAGTGAACAATGTGCCACTATATAATAACTGTTAGCTGCTTTTACTACTATAACATTTACTTGAGTATTTCTCAACTTTGATTTCTCATCCATCCTGCTTATATTGAAAAGCAAACAAAGGGGAAAAAAGCTTCCTCCACACAATATCCTTGAATATTTGATTTGTAGAATTGCCTGTTTTTCTTGGAGAACTACCCAAGACTTCCAGAAATTTCTATAACCAAGGATATGCGCAAGCTGTGTAATGCCATGACAGTAACTCTGATAACCAAGATGGCTACTGAGTGACTAACATACAGCAGGGATTCTGTGGACAGAAGGAAAGTTCACCTCCTTAGGTCAGATGCCACAGGATGATGTAAGAGTTCATCACACTACTCAGAAAGACTGCAACTTAAAAATCAAGAATTGGGATTCTTTTCTGGAATCTTCCACTTAATATTTTTGAACCACAGTAGCAACAGGTAACCAAGGCTGGGGAAGCCAAAAGCACTGACAAGAAGAGACCTACTGTCCTTTGCTACAGCTCACACTCTTACCCAGACTTCCCAGATGCATGTACATTTCAGGGTGCAAGAGAAGTGAATTTGAAAGGACCAGCTCGCTGTTGAATCCAAGCTGAGACAGAGGGATGGAGAAAATGAGCTTCTATTTCTATTCGAGTTGCAGAGGCTGTGGCAGCTATTCTGATTTTGACATGAATATAATTAAATGAGTACAGACTGGATTTCCAATCCAGAAGGAGTAAGCGACGGCATTCCAACCTAATCCTCCCTCTTCCTACATCTAACCCCTGGATACAAAGAATAAAACAAGCAGCAGATGTCTCTAGAAAGGAGCAACAAGAATGTGAACTTTCTAGGGATCTTGAGATGCAAGGAATGACTCAATGACCTGTTTTAAAAAATGAGTTAGATCCTGGAACCAAAAAAGAAAAAAGAAGAAGAAGAAGAAACGATGAAGGAAGTTCTTCAAATAGAGGAAATGACAACAGAAGAAAACAGAATATCAGTTTGTTCTCTTAGAGAGGATGACAAAGTGAGTAAATACAGGGGTAATTTAAATGCATATCTCATGTGTTCCTGAGTGTTTAAATTGTCTTAAATCACTGAAATTAAAATTATAATATTTTCTAAGGTGGCTCTCAATGTATGTAAAGAAGACGCATAAGATAATTAAACTATGAAGTGGTTTGGTAAAGGGACTGTGGTGATAAGTGTATCCCTACTAACGGTTTCAGATGTATAGTTCTCAGGAGGACCACTCAAAAAAAGATGATCTCAAAAACACTACGGATAAAACCAAACTGAGCTCTGAAAAATGTCAAGAAAACTTCAGGAAGATGGGGAATGGGGTGAATAACAGTCACAAAAAAAAAATAAATAAATAAAATGCCAGGCTTGAGTTTTAACGAAATATCATGAATTTCAATTAGCAGATTTGACAGAATGGATGTAGCAGAATGGATTTAAAAAAATCTATATGGTATCTGCAAGAAACTCATTTCAAATATAATGATGTACACAGTAGATGAAAATAAAGATATCCTATTCAAGTACCCTTCCAAAGAAAACTGGAGAGCTAAACATCTGTCACTCTTATCAAGGAAAAAGCACTGATAAATTAATAAAATTCTAGAAATATACACAATAGATCCAATTAACATTAGGTGTGTGATTCAGGGTGAATTAGTGAAGCTCTTTTGAGACAGAGCACAGTTTTCTTTAGAGCAATGGAGTGAGGTCCATTACTTTTTCACCTGCTTGTTGTTTTCAGGAAGAAAATTAAGGAATAGAGAGGTTAATAAGATGATGTAATTATTATTTAACACTGCACAAAAGCAGAATTGACAAAAAGAACAAAACATGATTACACAATAATCTCATTTGAAGATCTCTCTCCCCCCTCAACCTTGCATCATTTTTCAGTGGAAAATTGAAGAAATCTTATCTTTTCCTTTGAGGCATAATCTTAAATACTGTCTCTATGAATGAATTTTAACTATTCCAACTTAAGTGACTTTAGTAGAGCTAAGATTAAAAAGCTAGAGTTGAAATTTTCCATTTTCACTCTAGATGGTTGAGGCCAAAACGTAACATTCCAGACACTAGAAAATATTTTTTAAAGGAAATAAGAATGTATATACTCCTCCTCAGGACATTACCTGGCCTTCCATTATTGACAGGTAACAACCCAACATTCCAAGGCAGCTGGCTAGGCACTGTTATTTTCTTTCATGAAGTTTGGTCAAAAGAATAGAGTGAAAGAGGGGGATTTCCAAATTTGCACTGCATTTTAATTTAATTTTAAGAAATGACTTAGTTACCGAATGAGTTACTGAGTGAATAACTGCACGTAAGAGCTGAAATCTCAAATAATCTTATATCAACTTTGAAGTTGTAAATCTACTGATAGGAATAAAACTTATACCCGTGGAGCTCTGATAGGAAATCATTTCACTGGGCATTGCAGCATTCCCAAACCTTCAGATCCTTGGGAAACTCATGAGATTTCAGACAGCAGAGTTTTTGAAAGGTAATGCTCTCTCAGGTCAAAGCTTAAGAAAATGCAGTCTTTAAAGCTGAGTTTTAGGTCATGAAACTGCCTTAGGAAAACATTTCAGATTAATATACTCTGGCTTTTGGCACTACACATTAAGAGTTAATATTTTAAAATTTTAATTCTATCATTTGATATTGATGAAAGGAAAGTCCACTGTTTAGCTAAAGAAAGAGACAGCCAGCTCATGAATTTATTTCACCATATTTAATTACTATCATTTCTCTATCTTTATGCTCTTAGACTCTTCTACCACTAACTTCTAAAATAATATGTGGCAGCTTTTAAAGTTAATCATAATAAAACTAAATAGAGTTAATCATATTAAAAATAAATACAATATAGGCCTTTCAAGAAGAGTAAAGAAAATATTTATTACAAATACCTGTTACCAACAGATCTGAATAATATCATTACTCCTGTTGACCAGGGCCCCAAACCTGACACTGAGAAAAAGACTATGATATCAAAGTCAAAGGGACCATAAGACAGAAGGCAGTATTAGCAATTTACTAACACATATTAGGGAAGTTGGATAACTAATTTTATATTTATCTCCTACAGCCCTTTTTCAAAGCAAAGTTCCAGCCCATGAGATGGCAGAACAATTCACCTGGATGTTAAATAACTGGCTTGCACTCATTTAATTAATTTGATTCCAAGATGAGCAAGTTAAATGCTACATGTATGGGGAGAAGAGGCAAAACCAAGACAAAGCATTCGGCATCTTGGCTGTACTGTGCTCAGTACTGAGCTCAGCCTTTGTGCTCAGACTGAAATCCCTCCAGAAAGCCAAAGGAGCGAAAGGTTTCAGGGCTCTGCCTCCAACCTCTTGAGATGCTGCGACTAAAACTAACATGTGGGATCAGTTTGAGGAAAATAGACCAGGTCGGAGGAGAGAAAGACACAAGAAATAAACTAAGATGGACCGGAAACTACTTAAAAAAAAGGGTAAATAGCTTCAGGGTCAAATTTTTAAGAGGAAGCGGACAGAAATCTCAAAGCCAGACAAACAGAATTGATTTATACAGAACACACATTCTTAAATAGCATACATCTGTTCACCATGTATGTGTGCATAAAATCACCTTAAATACTGGCTATAACCCCAAATGCACCGTAAAAGTATCTCATTGATCAAATACTTTTGGCGTGTAATGAACTAACAATAGAAAAGGCTGTGCATGGTTAGAAAAACCCTCCACAAGAAATGAGAATTGCATCAGCTCAGCTACCGGAAGCCTTGGATTTCATGGGATTATCACTTAACTTCTCTGGGCCTCTAGTTTTTGTAACTATAAGGTGAAATAAGAAGACTTCAAAGGTCCCCTGGGTTCTGTCTGTGGATTAATAGGTCAAAAAATCTCCCAGTACCTCAGACTTTAAACAAAGGTTTCATTGAAGCTGACATTAACCGTTTTTACCATCACGTGCAAACATAGTAGAAGGTAGGTGGGAAGTTTTGAATGGGAAAAGAATAACCTTAGAGAACCTGAAAGAAACACGAAGCAGGTTTTATTTACAAATATCCCAGAGCCAAGTGAAAACTACACAGAGGCAAAGGAGACATCATGCATGTAAAGTGAAGTAGGAATGGTATTAAGTATTTGTGTCTTACAATGTGTGTAGGCGAAATAAATGTACTCCATTCGGCAAACATTTTAGTTTCTACACTGTCTCCAAGGGGTGAGAAAGCTCAATGATTCCTTTCAGGCTTTTGATTTTCGCTTTCAGTACCCACACTGATAATGTGCACCCACACTCGCAAATGTTATTGTCCCGGACACGTGGAGAATAACAGGGGGCTGTACCTGTGACCTTTCTCCTGGGCAAGAGTCCAAAGCTCAAAGAAGGACCAGTGTTTTGAAGGGGAATGAGGAGTGAATTAGGGTATCTAATTACCTAATTAAGTATTATCAATTATTAACCAGAGATTTTATTATTAATTAGATACCTAACTAATTAGGTATCTAAGGACACTGAGGTGGTGAGCAGGTGAGGTAGCATTGGGCATGTGTCGCCTTCAAGCCTCCTGTACCTCTCTCCAAACAAACTCCTCCCTCAAAATCTAAACATAATGGGCAGTTTGAAAAATGGCGGCTCTCCAAGTTTCTGGTGACCAAAAAGTATAGAAAGGTAGTTATCAATTCTCTGCTGAAGAGCTGGCGATTTTTTATATAGCAAAGTCTGCAGATACTGTAGACCCTTGACTTATGAACTTGATCGGTTCCTGAGGTTCTTCTAAGTCAAGGTGGTTGTAAGTCAGTACAGCTGAGGTCTGGATGTTTACCTGGGTACGTGCTATAGATAACAAGAGGCAGATGGACCTTCCATGAACCTAATTAACCCAAGTTGTTGTATGTCAGGCTGGTCATGACTTGAGGGCCCACTGTACATAATTTCATATCCTCCCTGGATGACTCACTCTCATTTGGAAAGTGGGTGTAAGAGTGGGACCAAGTTGTCATAAAGAGTCAATGAGATCATCCATTTCAAAAGCTTAGAGAAATGCAGATACATGTGATCCTTCTGTGTCCATGGGTTCCATGTCTGAGGGTTTAACCAGGATTGTGCACTGCCCAGTTAGGCCACTGATAGCTCCGTATGTACCGAACAGGTACAGACTTTCCTTTCCTTGTCATTATTCCCTAAACAATGTAGTAGAACAATTATTTACATTGTGTTGGGTATTACAAGTGAGGTAGAGATGATTTAAAGTATGCAGAGTGACGTGCAGAGGTTATATGCGAATACTGTGTGTTATATACAAGACTTCCACATCTGTGGGTTTCAGGATTCACAAGGGATCCTGGAACCAATTCCCCAAAGATAGAAAGGGATGACTGTACTACAGGTCATATAAATGTTATTGCAGCAAATATTATGACAGCCATCACATTATTACTTCCGGGACAATAAATATATAATATTCAAACATGAGAGGCATTTACAAGAACAAATCTATTAAACCTGAAGGCAAATAGACCCACATGTGTATAATTTACTAAACACTAACTTATGTCCTCATCTCTGAGGTTTCTGGCTGTCAAAGATATTGTTGCTAAAAGTAGTGGCTTCAAAGACTGTAACTTCGTCCCATTACCATTCAGGTATCAGAGTGTGTGGGGCCAATGAGCAGACAGAACGCCGATTACTGTATATGTTTCCACTAAAAATCTGCTGCAAGAGCTGGCATTAGGATTCCAGGCTCCCAACTACATCCCAGAGTTCTCTAGAGATACATAAAGCATTTTATAATACTTCAAGTATTTGAAATCTGGGTATTCTTAGAGCAGTGTTTGACTTTCGGTGTGATGGAAGGACATGTCAACAACACTGTGATCACCACCCATATTGTCCTTGTGTGACGACGTACCTGTGTCCTTCCTCTCTAGCCACCAAGGGAGCCAGCCTCTCCAAAATGGAAATCATGGTTTATTCTTCCTACTATCCCTAGTAACTTAAATACTGCTTGACCCTGGGAGTACTCATTAAATAAATGCAAGAATGAATAAGAAAATAGTTAAGAAAGAGTAAGTAAGAACAAGCAGATTTGCAAGTCATTATCTGTTCTGCTGTGGCCATCCGGTCACTTCTACAACCTCTTGCCAAGCTGTTGTCAAGTTGGATTTAAGATATGGGTAAAATATATGCTGGCTCCTACACGTTCTTATTAATCTCTTTTCTTCTTACTGTGTTCGACTAATATGATGTTGAGGTGAGAAGATATATAGATAAACTCTAGGTTTTTTGTATGAAATACAAGGAAAATCTAGTTTGGACTAGATAGACGAATACGAATCTAATCAAAGAAATAAAATTAGCTTCATGATCTCATTTTTGTGTGTGTTGCTGAATGTGTGTACATGTGTGTATTCACTTGTGTGTGTAAAATTGCCATACTGCAGTCAATAATATCACTCAGAATTTAATATATGGATTCAGGGAATCTCAGAGACAAATCACCTTTATAACAGTCCACAGCTTTTATTCTTATCCACAGAACCTGGGTTTCTGAGCAATACCTTGTTATCCAAATTCATGAGTGGATAACGAACAGAATACTGAGTTTTAAAAATGTATGCATATCCATAAGAAATCAGTGTAGAAACCACTAGTGAATTCTTCCCTTGAAGGGAACTTTATATTGGTGATAATATTAAAATCTGAAAATTGTATGGTGAACAAAACCACAAAATTAATGAAAATTAGGTAGCCTTAAGGTAACAATGCTCACCAAAGAGGAGCAAGGCTGTCTCCCCACTGTAGAAATAGTGATTTCTGTTCTCTTTGGAATTCCCCTTCCCTACAGACTTAGAAAACTGCAAAGTCAAGAGCCTACTGTAATTATTCAGCTTCCTATCAACAAGGAAAAAATGCCTGAGATAAGTACAATATAAAGAGTAAAGTTTTATTTTGGCTTAGGGTTTCAAAGGAGTCGATCCATAGTCACTTGGCCCTATTGCTTGAGGCCTGGGGCTACACAGTAAGTGCATCATGGCAGCGCATGAGAAATGAAGGGCTGTTTATCCTATTGAAGTTGAGAGCAAAGAGAGAGATAGGAAGAGTCCAGGTCTCAATATCCCCTTTAGGGTAGGGTACACCCCAATGATCTAACTTCCTCCCACCGGGCAGCACCTACCAAAGGCACCACCACCTCCCCACAGGCTGGGACCCAAGCCTTCAACCCATGGCACTTTGTAGGACTTCCAAGGTAGACTACACAGCAGCAGTCTGGACTGCTATGAAGAATATACAGGAAACAAGATTTGCAAGTGATATTGCCAGCTATTAGCAATGACTCTATATCAGCTTTTTCCCACTGAGCGATGTTTCCCCTGAAGGAATAAATGCTAACACTGTCTCCTTGATCCTAAGTTTCCATATTTCCTGTTTCCTATATGCGATCACCCTGAGAATACGTTTGACAAATCAGAAACCTAGTACAATGCATTTCTGACGTGTGTTAGTAAAACCCTCCTGAGCACCAAGGAAAGAATAACGCAAAGTTCCCGAGTTAGAAAAATTTTCTCATCAGAGCCCTACCTCCCAATCCAATCCCTCTCTTTTGGAGGTGAATTTTCATTAGTTTTTTTATCTTTTATGGTTCATAGCTGCTTACCAGTATAGAAACTATTATTTGTGATATTTTGAACAGCTGGGTGCTTCTAAAAAGTATAATTATTACTTAATCTATGAAAAAATTAAAATATCAGGGATTACTGTCACAGAAAACTTTTTTTGAAAGTTTTAGTTCAATGTGTGTGTATGTTTTAATGCAATCATAAAAATCAGCCTTTAAAATACATAATGCTGCGATAAATTTTGTACAGAAGCTACAATAAAAATATGGTGGGGGAAGAACCATATACAATTTTTGATTTTTAAAATTTCATTTTTATATACTTTTGGCAAATACTAATGAATTACAGATTGTTATGGGATTCATGTTAAAGAATGATGTCAAAATTTTACAGCCAGCAATTACTTCTTTTGCAACACAGCCCTGAAGCTTATGAGGAATGATTCTATATGTTAACCTTTAAATGAAAGAGGGAATAAGTAGGTTTCCAAATTCTGTTAAGGGATATTCAAGAAAAACAAAGAGAAAATTAACTACCTCTTTTGTATTGAAGGATACTTTTTTGTGTTTTTGTTTTTGGTTTTTTGAGAGAGGGTCTCCCTATGTAGTTGAGACTGACCTGGAACTCACTATGTAGCCCAAGCTGGTCTCAAACTCACAGCGATCCTCCTGCCTCAGCTTCCCAAGTTCTGGAATTACAGGCATGCGCCACCATGCCCAGCTTTTTGAAGGATATTTTAATAAAAATATCATTGCCTCTGATTAATCCATAGATTTAGGAAAGCTAATATAATTAGGTTGCTATCTATATTCTTATGGCTCTCTTTAATCATATTTATATTTTATTGCCAAGGTATAGCTAGTGATTTTGTTGTTATTGTTTTGTTCTGAAGATCACTGATCTCATCCATGTTTTATGTTGCCTTTTCATGATTTTATCCTAGAATATCACCTCTCTCCATGTTATTGTATTATCCTGTTGATGGTCACCATGGAGGTGGTGAGAAGTCAAACACATCATCATCTGGCCAGGGATTTAGCTCAGTGGCACTGCACCTGCCTCACAAGCGCAAGGTCCTGAGTTCGATCCCCCATACCAAAAAAGAAAGAAAGAAAGAAAGAAAGAAAGAAAGAAAGAAAGAAAGAAAGAAAGAAAGAAAGAAAGAAAGAAATCATTACTTAGGATGGAAACATAGAAAAGAATTGGTTGATCAAAGATGATATCTTGTTAATGGTACACAGATAAAGTTTAAATGTTTTTTATTTTTGTAGAGCTGGGGTTCGAGCCTAGGGCCTTGAACGTGGGTGTTAAATGCGCTACCACTGAGCTACATTCCCAGTCCTCAGCATCTTCTATTCACTAGAAGTACAAACGGCTAGACTCTGAAAGGAAATGATAATATAGACTTAGCACCATCATTCAGGACCAGAATTTCAGGTTCTGAGCACTCATGAAAATAAAACTCTAGCTCCTAAAAATCAAAGAACAAATTTAATAAACACATTTCTATGGCAAAATGGTTAACATGCTACAATGAATCTTAACTGGTGGTTATCTTGCTATGTCTCTGAAGTTGACTGCCTTTAATTACTGAGCTGTTGGCCGCATACTTCCCTGATGAAAAGTAAAAGAAATTATAAAATTCTTAGGTGATGGACTGGCCACACATGACTACACAGTGTGTGCACTGCCAAAAACTCTTGCCAAGAACTCAAGTGAGGGGTTGAAATCTGACTCCTGTGCCTCTCCTCAAAACAAGATGTCCAGGACAGCAATGTCCCTGAGGGAGTATTTTCCCTTATTTGTGCAAAGGTGTGCAAAAGATGACAGCAGCCTGTGCTTCCCTGCTGTCACGCACCTCACACGCCTTCATCGAATCTGCCCAAAGTCATGGACCTCTACCTTCAAAACAGACTCTGCATCTGGCCATTTTTCACAACCTTTCCCAGCACCATTTGGGCTCCAGAAACCATATTTCACGCCGGAATTGTTACAACAGCCTCTCACCCAAGCCCTCTGTTGCCACTTTCTCCCTCTCGTGGCTCGTTCTCAGCGCAGAAGCCAGAATGATGCTATTAAAAATGTAAGCCTGATCGTGTTGCTCATCTGCTCAAACCCTCCTGTGGCTCCCAACCAACCCAGAACAAAAGTCAAGTCCCTACAGTGCCTTCGGTCAGTGTGATCTCCCTGTGGACCTTCTGTCCCTCAGCTTATCTTTGGCTTTTCCCTTTACAGATCCTTCCAACTGCACAGGTCTCCTTGCTGTTTCCTGACAAGCCAGGAGGGCTCCAATCTCAAGACATTTGCTTCATAATGGGCTGAAGTTGACCACCTTTTTTCATGGAGCCTGGAGCCCAGATATCTGCATGGCTCCTTCTATAACCTTCTCTGGTCACTGCCCAAATATCCTCTTTATGTGACATCTCCTCCGACCACCCTATTTAACAGAGCCACAACACACACTTAGAAGCTGTATTAAGATATTCTGTTTTTTCTTTTGGTTTTGTTTTTGCTGCTTTGATATCTGGAGCCTAACTGATCCTGCAGGGAATGTCCCTCCGGTTTAGCATGTTCCCAGACAGTCAACCTCTGGTGTGTGTGCACATCTTATGAAAACCAATCTGGAGCTTGTATCTCCAGCCACTTCTTGTACAGAGCACTGACATTCGGGATCACATCCTCCGACTCTTCTAACCCCAGAATCACACTGCACATGACTAAGAGCATCCCCTCCAACCTCAGAGTCCACTGACGTCATTCACACTTGCCATTCCAAAGCTTGTTCACTGCGACTCACTCGTTTCTTCCTGCAAAACCAAAATAAAGGCTCCTGTCCACATTTGCTTGCCTGCTGACCTTGTTCCTTCACACTGCAGTGGTGGGTGGCACGGCATGGCCCCCTTTTTTCCAGGATCTCTTAGCACAACCAGCGCCATCTTTGCAGTGGCAATTATTTCCTAATTTGTTGGCTTTGCCATACCAGAATCAAAATAAAACCTACATCGAAACACACACACACACACACACTTTAGTCCTTTCCCTCAATTTTATTTTGCTTCACCGCTTCCTGACATGGCCTATTATTCACTTTTTTTGTTTGTCTCCCATCATTAGAATGTAAGTTACCTGAAGTAGGGACTTGTGAATATTTCTTTCACAATTTTATTCCCTAGTACTTAGAAATATGCCTGGGAATGTAATTAGAATAAATATTTGTTGAATAAATGAAGGGCTAGGAATGATATCCATAAACAATTGGCCAACTACTGTCAGAAAAACTGTCTTCAAATGACATATTGAAAAACTAAGTCATATTTGGAGGATATGCCCCAAATTTATTTACTTTTTATTGAATGGCATCACAAAAAAAAATCTACTATTTTGTCATTACAAGGTACTTGTTGCAAATGAAGAATTCATGCTAACACATTTGAAAAGAGCTACTTACTGAGCCAAAATTTACTCACAAGTCCATGCAGATGTAAATGATTGTGTTACATCCAAAAAACACATGTTATTAGGACTTTCAACTTTGGCAGAACAACATCACTTCTCCCACCTCCTCATACACTTTCTGGTTCTTTAAGAATGTGTGTCTTCCCTAAATTAATTACTAAGAATGTCTTTTTTTTAAAATCTCTTACAAGATAATCTAACCTTCAACTGCTTATTTCACAAAGTCAAGAACTCAGTAGGGAAAATATTATTTATGAAGCATGGTTTAAATATAAATAGTTTATCCAAAAGCTTAATATCTCTCAATAAACCCAAGCCATCAGATGTCTGGATGCTTGGATCATGCTTATTTTGCCCTTTAATTGGATCATTTCCACTGACCTTTTGGTGTTTTTGCTGTGGCTCAGCTGAAAACAATCCATGAACCCCTCTATAAACTAATTATCATCAACAAAGTAGAAAAGAAATTAAGCTCATTTACCAACAAAGTAAAAAGTATAGTGAATCAATCAGAGACCATTAGGTTCTGTTGCCCACTGAGATTTATGTTACCACCTATACCTACTGTATAAATGCAACCTGATGGATTGTGGGCATCTGACACCGCCCAAAAAGCATCCCGCAAGAGTACATTTGGTGACATAAAGCCTATAGGTGGCAGGAGGCTGTTCCTATTCTACGAGACAGTAAGTGAAGGCTAACCTTTCTATGAAGTGGTCTGTAAATTTAAAAGATGTCATCACAAATCTAGCATTCCTACCTGCTCATTCAAATATTTTCCTAATGGCAGAGGTACTTGGCTTGCACTGAGAGACTAATACAGAAAACTCACGGGATAGCTATTATTTGCTAAACTATACAGATATAGTTGAGGATTCTGTCTACCACAGCTCTATCTGAAGACATGAAACATAATGACTGCTTAAGGACTGAGGAAAACTTTTATTTATTTTAAAGGAATGGCGGGTACTTTCTAACAGACACTGGGAACTACATATCTGCTTATTTCTTCTTTTGCTTTAGGCATCAGAAAAGGCAAAATTAAAACCCCAATGCTATTAAATGATTGCCTAGAAATGTCACTCATAGATTTTCATTGCAAACACCACTTCCAACCATAAGGCTCCCAGCCTTACTTTGGCATTTTTTATTCCATATTTTCTCTAATTCCCATTTGCATCTACTTAGGCTGTCCCATTTCCATTGGAGAAAGAAAAACTAGTTAAGTAACTGGGGTAGGGTCACACAGCAAGTAAAGCATACGAATTTAGCCAGATGCAACCCAGCTTAGTGTCAATATTCAAGTTCTAAATTGCTCCTCCCTGCCCATGCATGATTCTTTGGCTCTTTCTGGTGACAAAGGGGAACAAGAATTTGTCTCACTTCATTGTGTGCATAAAGGTTAGGTCATGCAGTTAGTTCTCAGGCTGCTTTCCTAGACTTGGCCCGACGAGCCATCTCTAAATATCTGTAGTAAGACCTTTTCAGCTAGGATCACAGGTTTAAGGGGGAGGAGAAATGGATGTGTGTGGGGATCATGAGTTTTGGTTGTAAGTATTGTTAACTTTAGTAACTCCGTATGTGTTAAATTTCTCCAGTTTAGCAGGTGGTGTGTTTCCTTTGTGTAATTCCTGAAAGTTGCAGTTTCTTGTCTCTGACCTTCAGATGTGTGGTTGTCCGGGTTACTACTACCCAAGGTGGGTTGTTTTTGTTGAGCCTGTTTGCTCTTTTCCTGTGTGAACTTTCAGTTACTATGGTAACCCCATCCCATAATAGTTTGTGGGTTTTTTTGCTTTAAAAGGCTGACGCTTGCCGGCAATAAACGTCACCTTGATTACACTCTTGGCGTCCTTCCTTTCTCTCTGCCCCATCTCCACCCCACTGCTCTTTCAGGTTTGAGGCACTGCTGGACAGTGCTCTGCATCGCCGGCTCGCAACAGATGTGTGTCTTTCCAACTGGAGCTTGGGGTAAAGGAAGGGGAAAGAAAGATGGCAGGGTTGACTAAAGCTTTGGCCACCTTGGCCTAGCCTGGAGTTCCCTTGTGTGACGCCATCGCTCTGCTGATTCTGAAATGGGCTTCCTTCTTTGACAAAACAGGGTGAAGGGACATTCACTTGTCCATTTCTCTTGGAATGCTTCCCTTATAATTTAGGGGAAGTCATGAACCATGGAAATTAGGGTTGTATTTATGACAGTTATAGGTGGGGAGTTATTATGGGGGTGGGATGCAAACCAGAGCACAGCATGACAGGACCAGGCATCTTCTGGGCATGCGAAGGGACATAGAAATGACATGGATGTTCACCAAAATCTTAATCCCTCTCAAAAACCTCAGTCTTGCTTTGAACACACTTACCTATCATCCTTGCCACTTTCTGGAGCAGTTGTACAAGTCCCATTTTCCTGAGCGTCTTTAGTTGCACTGTCGTGGTGGCCTCAATGACCTGAGTCTATTCAAGACATTGACCTTTCATGGTCATTTGGACTTTGAAGAAGTGTGAGAAGTCACAAGGTGCCAGAGCCAATGAATAAGGTGGATGAGGACACACTGTCATGTCTTTACAGGTCTGCCTTTATGTTGATTGGATGGCACTTAGCAACATTCTCCATATTTCTTTATCACACTTCATTAACACACGAAACAGGACTTTCAGAACTGCTTCAGAAAGGGTCCAGAATGATGAGGCAAATACATTTGAAGCAGGGGAAGCAACTAAAAGGGGATTCATGACAATGTATCTTTTGCTGGAATAAACTTTAAAAAAATTGAATATTCCATATATTTTTCAATCATTCTTTATATGAATATTGGTAGAAAGTAAATGAATCTCTTATCTCTGGGACTTTGACTTCTAAGAGAATTGCGCACTACACTTACAGAACAAGGTGAGAAACAAATTAATTTCTTAGGATTGTATTAAAAAATGGGACGCGTCAGTTCTTTGGTTTCCCAGGGATTCCTGTGATCCCAGAGAATGTGGGAGATCTCAGACATTTCCTTTCTCACGAGGGCATAAGTTTTCCCTCCCCGGGATGTGTCAGAAGGGTGCTCCACATCCCTGCTCCTGTGCTTCTGGGCCCAGACAGGATTCTCCTCCTAGAGATGGGAGCTTTAATTCCCTGTGCCTGTATCTCAGACCTCTCATCTCATGAGTGGGCCTTCCTGGGTACTAAAGTGGTTTCAAAGGATTTGAGCTGTTTGCATATTTGGCCACCCGCTGTCCAATTCACTTACTAAAGCTTATCATGAATGAATAGTCAGGTTTCTCCTTCAAAGATCAGTTAAGGGTCTTCTAGATAGAAACCAGGTCTGAGGAAAGATGTTCAGCTGAGACCAGCTGCCATTTGCTCTTCTGACATGCTGATGCTTAAAGGCTTGTTTCACCAAGTAGAGAATGTCACTTACAGCATGTAATTTTCGATTGCTAATTACATACACATCGAAAACACAGCTCTTAATTTCAGAAGGATTGCTTCTTCACAAAAGGAGCCATTGCTGTGTTGGTCACAGACTCACCTTTTGAACAGAACCTCCACCTGATATTTGGAATCGCTAACCGGAGTTCATGGCCAATCTTTAGTACAGGGAAACTGCCCTTAATGTTTTATGCTATTAGGCTTCCTAAAGGCACTTAGGACTTTGAGAATGAGCGCTATAAAAATGCATATACAAGAAGTTGCTACATAAATATTAGCCCACAGATCACTTCATTATAAAAGCCATCAACTATTTCAACCAATGAAGTAAGTATGTTACTTTTTTTTCCTAAGTGCTCCGTAGAACTTCTTACAAGCATAAAGATACAGATTCATTTTAGAAAACAAAGTGAGACTTAGGATTCAGCACAACAATATGTTTTCATATTGAGAAATGTAAAATTTTAAATCACAAACACCCTGGACTCCCAATAACGTGTGCTTGTCGTAATTACAGTGACTGTAACCCTTCTATTAAAGCCTTATATTATGCCTAAGAGAGCCTGAAAGAGGCCTAATCTGATTAGTAAAATATGATTACCCAGATTAGCATCTCGAAATAGGATTATTCCTCTTCAATGATGAAAGTGAGAGCCACGTTCTGAAGATGTAAGATAAAATGCACATAGGACTCTAAACACAGAATTGACTTGGCCAGCCTAAGTACTGTCTTTGTGATGGCAATGGTGAACTGTAGCAATGGCCAAAGCCATCTAACTAGGCCAAAATAAGGAAGAAGTAAGTTCTTCTCCTACGGAATGACATTGTGCTTGGCTTGTTCTGTGAACCATGAATTTTATTTAGACATTAACAAATTGTTACTGAGACTTACTGCCTTGATAGACTAGCCAAGAACATCAAAATTTATTGTTTCATGATATAAGAATCAAACGTGGTGTCAGTTTAAGAGAAACAACAGAAGAAACATCAAAGTATAAAAAAATACTTCCTCTCTGTATAGAAACCATCTCCTTTAAATTATCCTTAGCATAGGACTGAGCTTTCATGGCTAAAAGTGAAGTAATAGCAACTGCCTGAGTTAAGAATTCATAATAATCAATATAGCTACACATGACTGCTGTAGCTTGCATAGCCCCCAAAGCTCACATATTAAAGGCTTGGTCCCAGTGTGCAGGATGAGAAACCTTTAAGAGGTGGGGCCTAGGAGAAGGAAGTGAGGTCAGCCGGGATGTGGCCTTGGAAGTGATGTTGGCTACTTCCGGTGTTTCTCTGCTTCCCTGCCACCATGAGTTGAACAAAAGTCCTCTAAACTATGCTCTATGTTCTTAGTTGCATCCTTGCAGCTGGGACACAAAAACCAAAACCCACAAGTTAAAGAAGAAAGTTATTTTACCTGACAATTTGTAGAGGTTTCAGTCCATAGTCAGTGGTTCCAGGGCAGTCAGGAGCGCAGAGGCGCATTGCAGAGGAGAAACAGCCCATGGCAAGGAACACAGGAAGCAAGAGGAGCCCACCTCCCTTCTTTCCCTTTCTTTATATTCTCTCCAGGGCACCAGCCTATTGGATGGTGCCACCCACACCCAAGACGGGGCTTCTGTCTCCAGGAGATTCATTCAGCCACACCCTGATCTATGCTGATCCAATCAGAGGCCTGAACCTTTAATCCAGTATCACACATCCATGACCAAGCCACCTTGCAAAAGCCCCACCTATAAGCACATGAGGCTTTGGGGGCACATCTAGATGTCAGTCACAATGCTGGCCATGATGAACTGTACTGCTACTGGCCCAAAGCAGCAGGAAGATCAAGCAACCCTGGACTGAAACAATGAGTTAAAATAATCCTTTCTGCTTTTGGAGTTGATTACCTTGGGTATTTTATCACGACAACGTAAAGCTGCTACTGACACCATGATGACGTGCACAGAATCCAGTGATTTTTGTCTGGAGTCACAGTTGTAACTGTATATCTGAAGTCTTCGTGAATAAAGTTGCTTCAGTAGACACATTTGAAACGTGAATTTGGGACAAGGCCTTCGTCTGCACTGTGGCAGCAGTAAGGCATGGTGGTTAAAAGTTAAACTTGGGGGTCAGCTGCCTGAGCTTGAATCCTACTTTAATTTCTAACTAGCTAAGTGACTTTGAACAAATTAAGTCATTCCAGTTCACCATGTCCCAGATTCTCATCTAACCAGAAACAGTAATAGCACCATTTAAGTGGTTATAAACATTAACTAAGAGCCCTTTGACACTCACTGGTCCATAGTAAAAGAAATATCTAAGTAATAGCTACTGTTATGTTTATAAATATTTATCAAGTACCTTCAAAGTACCAAGGCCACAACATTCTTTCATAGTAAGTATTAATGTGATCTGAAATTTTCTTTGTACTATCAATATGCATATTCTGGGATTCAAAACTCCCTGTTTTCTGTAACCAAGGAAGTATCTTTGGTATGAGTTCTTTTTCCCTGCATAAACAAGCAAAGTCATTAAGAGAGAACTCTCTAACATGAAAATAAAGCTATACCACGTTTTATTTCAGTAGGCTCTCAACTTACTCTGTGAAAATGAAAACCCAATTTTTTTTAAATCAAAGAAGCAATTTCACATTTGGCATTTGCTTTGTTGAAAACTTGGAAGGTAAAACCAATTCTTTAGTTATTACACTTGAGTTTTACTTCAAACGTAACTTGTAGCAGCTAAACAGAATTAGTTTAGGAAGCAAAAGAGAAGTTTTCTTAATGATGCCTGGCTTAGTAATGACCCCAGCAGTTCCCCACCTGCCCAAGCCAGGAGACCTAAATCTGTAGGGAAGAGGCAAGGAGCTTTTAAGGAGGAGGCAGAAGTTGGGACCCAGAGCTTTCATCCCACTGTCCCTGCAGTAGGTAGGTGAGGTATCGGCCGCTCACCTCAGAAAATAGCACATCCTGTATCAGACTCTGTGGCACTGCCATTCAAAGGTCCATGGGGCAATTCAGTAAATGCGAACAGCAATTATGAAAGATTATGGAAGGCAAACAGGAGAAAAGGGCTAGAAGGGAGGGACGGGAAGGAGGGGGCAAAGGGAAGAAGCCAGGGGTGAAAGGAATTTAAATCAGCACACAGAAAATGAAAGCCAAGAAATAATGTGCTTTTACCCACATGGAGTGACACATGAATTACTATAATACTGTATTTTTGGCATTGCTATCAAGTGAACAGAAATACTAACTGCCCAATATTTTTAAAAGGAGAAGGTGACATATTTCCATTAACTCCTTAACTGAGGAGTTATGTTTTCTGCTGGGTGGGAGACAGGCAAAGATTTAAGACAGAAAAAAAAAAATTGAAGATATATACATGGAGAGAGAGAGAGGATGGTATAGGAAAAACAGAACAGGGCACAATGAGGAGAAAAGCCACGGATAGGGGGTGCCTGCGGGGGCTGGCTCGGGGGCAGGGCTCTCCCCCAGCATGGGTCCTGGCTTGAGCACCTGACACTGAAAAACAGGAGGAGACAGAAACTTCAGAAAGAAAGAAACTTCAGCGTCAACACAGCAAAGAGAAAAGCAAAGTGAATTGCCTGGAGCAGAATATTTCTAGGTGGCTACATGTATTTAAAGCTTTTAGAAGTGGTGGGCACCGCATGGGTGTCGGAGTTACATACACAGGCGCGGACATCTAACTATGTGCACAAGCACCACAGCACAGCAAACCGTGTTGCAAACTTATCAACTGTGTACATCTACATAATCCGGTTTAAAAAGCTAGGGGCTGGGGATTTAGCTCAGTGGTTCCGCCGCCTGCCTTGCAAGCACAAAGTCCTGAGTTCGATCCCTCATACCAAAAAAAATTTAAAAAAAGCAGGACTCAGTGATCTTCGATTAAAAGCAAAAGCTCTCTGTGGTGATTATAAAGTGTGACCGAAGTAAAGGCAGCCCACAGCCCCTCCAAAAGTTAAAAGTCCTTCCCTTCACTCTCAGTAGGCTGCCAAGCTATTCACAGAGGGAGCGCTCGGAACCAGAGGAGGAATGAATGAATGACCCAAAGAGAATACGAGCTCAGATGGAAAAACCCACGAGAAGTAACTCCGGAGCCCACTGTGCCCACTGGGACCCCCACCCTAACCCCTCACCGTACCTCTAACTGCTCGAATCTCCATCGCTTTATCTGTAACTCCTAGGCTAAACACTTCCAACTCCATAGCATTTTACTGAAAATTCAGTGAGAAAGAGAAAAAGGTCAAGACGCAGGGCAGCACCACACACAAGTAGAAGCACTCGTTTTAATTATATGCTGGCATGATACGGAGGCTGCATCAGGCACCAGCTACAAAGGTCTTGCTGGGTCTGTTCTTCCTGCCTGTAAGATGTCTAAAATTAAAGCTGAGAAATACATGATGCCTTGAAATTACTATGTTTTCACAAGTTTTTGTACTTCTGACACACAGTTGTCAGACCCAGCCAGTCCTATTGGGAAGGCTGCAGATTAGGAACAAGAAAGATGGCGAACAAGAAACGTAGCCCGCTGCACTTTCTAACCCTGGCAAGCTTGTGGTCACTTAGTCAATTCCCTTTCCAAGCCCCTCTGAGTCGTGAAACGAGGATACAGTTTTGAGGGCACTAGAACACCCCGTTTAATTGCATAGCTTCTGCAAGTGATTAAATAGGCCCTCG
Source organism: Fukomys damarensis (assembly GCF_012274545.1). NCBI lineage: Eukaryota > Metazoa > Chordata > Mammalia > Rodentia > Bathyergidae > Fukomys > Fukomys damarensis. The sequence goes on from NW_022900949.1 coordinate 23,262,080, forward strand.
TGATTTGGAAACAATTAATGAGTCATTTAATGAATGGTACGCTAATACGTTCGGCAGGGCCCAAGCGGCTTGAGTGAGCTAGAGCAAGTCCCCAAGCACATGTTTAATAGCAAGAGGGGCAAGGCCATTAAGAGAAATAAAAATAACTGCAATGAAAAGAGTCTTCCAGTCACCATATAACTTTAAAGAACAGACATTTTAAAAAGGGGTGTTACCTTTTCAACATTGTACAAAGACCTTTAAAATCATCAACCAGGAGAAAGATGAACACCGCCCTTGAATTGCCTTTCGGATACATCAAACAGTCAAAATTTGGACTCCACTGTATTATCATACAGATATTTCCCAGAGGTCTATACCATTTTTTTTTCCTAACACCATTTGCAAGAGCAAACCATGGGCTTCACTTAAAAACAGGTTTGTATCAAACGACTCTTAATTATTTCATTGATGTTTCTAAAAGCTGACATTCCTTCGAAGTAGGACCTTCCAGAGAAGGTTGCTGAGCATTTCTAAAACCCCGATGCAGACTCGGCTGCTGTTCTTTACACTCTCATCCGGTACACTCTTTAAGTAACACAGCATCTTGCCTCACTTGTACCTCATCTCCCTCCATAACAGCGATTTTAGGAACTCAAGTCTCCTGGGTTCCTATTAGCCTCACTCCCTCTCTCTCCGCCTCCTCGAGGTACAGTCAAGCCCGTCCCAAAGTCCCTCCTCTCCACAGCTGCCAGTCACCTGGCCACCTAGACCCGTGCACGTGTGACCTTCCCCAGCATTGTCCTTTCTCTGTTCCATTTCCCTAACCTTGTGTCACTCAGTCTACAGTGAATTTCCCTAACCGGCTACAGGGCTGTGCTGTAATACAATACTGTTCGCCTACCTGCTTCTCTCCCGCTCTCTCCCTCAGATACCCACCTCCTTGGATACCCACCTTACTCAGCTACCGCATCCTGCTGTAGGGGATCCACTCCTGTCCAATGTTAATCATTGGTTAGAAGGCTCCAAAACAGGGTGTAAAAATCAATCAACAGAGAAAAAAGAACTTTACCTGAAAAGTTAAATCTGTAATGTATGGCAAGTTCTAGATACACGGGAATCATTTCACAATCATTTTAACATTCCTAGAATTCTCAGGGAGTAAAATTCCTATCACCCTTGATATAAATTCGGTTCAATAAATATTTATTAAACAATATGGCCTTATACTCTTGGATGACTCCGTCTGCTAGCTTCTTTTTTAAAAAAAAATTAAAGCAAAATCAAAGCATGAAAGGAAAGCTCTTCAAAATGTGGATACTTTAACTAGAGCAAATCCATTAATAATTTCTCACTGGTGGACACCAAAGCATGTCGCGTTGTCAGAGGCAGAGTGATGGGCACGTTCCTTCACAGGACTGCACTGCACAATACAATTAAAAAATTACACATGACAGAATGTGGGCCGGCCAGAAGTAATTCAAACTCTTGTCTGCTCATTTCTTTTGGCCAGTTCAGCACTAATGTTGTCTGTGGATGACTCACCCCCTGGTGACACTCTTTCTACGACTGTGAAAAGCCATCTCTCCTATTTTAAGCAATATCCACTTTACTTTCACTTTTGTGTCAAGTAACCTCAATACATTTCAGCACTTTTACATCCCAGACAGAGGAAAAAACAGTCAATGATAAGAAATGTTTTAGGTGGTCCCTATTATTTCATTTTCTATTATTTAACAGAGGGATGCATTTCCATTTCACATCTACAATATACACTGGTGACCACACACACACACACACACACACACTCATACTTTTTATTTACATGCAGCACTAGAGCCAATCTTTCACTCAAATTATCTAAGTCTCAATCACTAGTTTATTTGATGAGAAGAGCTTCACTGAATGCCAATGGCCATATTTTATACAGCATCTCACCAGTAACTACGAAAATGACATAGTTAAAAGGTTTTAAAACATACACTTATGTGGAATATTGCTTTTCATAGTGTTCTCCCAGCACTCAGGAGGCTGAGGCAGGAGGATCGCTGTGAGTTCGGGACCAGCCTGGGCTACATAGTGAGTTCAAAGGCAGTCTCAACTACACAGTGAAACCCTGTCTCAAAAAATCAAAATGAAACAAAAAAACAAAGTAGCGTTCTGAGGGTCTTGGGGTGTTCTTGGAACCCTTTCAAGGAAGGTGTAAGGTCAAAAATAATTTCATAGTACTACCGAGATATTATCTGACTTTGTCCCAGAATATAGTAGAGTTTCCAGAAGTTCCGGGAAGCCTGATGCAAATTTACTTACTTCTGTTAAGGTGAATACAAAGTAAATTAGCAAAACAAAAATAAATATTGTCACCCTTCTAAGTTTTTTGTTTTCAGAAATATATCATTTTTAAAATGTCATTTATGTAAATATATAGCAGGTTCGTTATTATTTTAATGGATTAAAAGGAACTTCTAAATTTTGACATTCCAATTTCTACTACAGTAAGTATTGAGATGCATAAATCACACTGTTAGATCCTCAGCAATTTTTTTATATTTTAAAGTGATCCTGAGCCAAAGCATAGGAGTCTGGAATAATGGCACATGCCTATAATCCCAGCTACTTGGGAGGCTGAGGGAGGAGGATCATAAGTTTGAGACTAGCCTGGGCAACCTAGCAAGACCTTGTCTCAAAATAAAAATAAAAATAAAAAGGGCTGGAGATGGGGCTCAGTGGGAACATGCCCCTTAGTTTCATCCTGCTTCTCACAATTTAAAGGAGGAAAGGTTTACTTTGGGTCATGGTTTCAGAGGTTTCAGTCCATGGTTCACTGGTTCCAAAGCAAAGATCATGGTGGAAAAGTTGTGGATGAGGACAGCTGCTGAACTCATAGCCACCCAGGAAACAGAGAGATCAGGGGGAAAGGACAGTGGCCAGGGCTGGGGGTCACATATAGTCCCCAAGGTCATGCTTCCATGACCCGTTTCTCCAGTTAAGCCCTGTTCCTTGCAGCCCATTCAGCTGTGACCTCCTCAACAGATGAGTGAGAGACACACAGGATTTGGTCCAGAATGATTGAACTAAATCTTACTTTTCACAACTCTCACTTTAGTCCCGGAAGAAAATCAAGAAGGCAAAGTCAAAATACTGCTCCAAGGTGCACTATTCAAACTATTTTAATAGTCAGGGAGAGAACACAACCACATCGGTGAGTTCTTGGAATTCTTTTTTCCTGCTCACTGTGACTGGCCAGCCATACACTAATGTAGCAAGCAGAGTCACCTACACAGATATAAAATAGGGAAGAAGATGACACTTTTCCAACATGCAGTCTCGTGTCATGGATTTTAAACATGAATAAAATGTATTTAAAAGAAAGTCAAGTTTTCATAATCCACATGATACCCACACAGGCTACCTCTCCACTCATTAAAAACATGACATTCTTTTCATTATTCCTTATAAGACACACATTCCCAACATTCTATTTTCTTCTCAACAAATTTTAGTTACTAGATTTTCCCTTGAAATGTAAGATAAACTCAAGCATAAGCAAGCAGTAAAAAATGAGACTATCATCTTGTTTGTAATTTATATTGGGATGCTTTGAACCTATTCAAGGCATAACCCTGGCTATCCTTTGTCCTGTTGAGCAACATTGAACTTAAACAATTTTTTTAACATAGCCAACTATTTATCTAAATCTCACACGTTTTCAGTAGTTGTTTCTTTGAACCCAAATGCAAAATTCAATACTCGTCCATTTATACTGGGACCATTAACTAATGGATGTTAACATGAATGGATTAAGAAATGCCAGGAGATTAACGGAGCACAGTTCTGGGTGTGCCTGTGGATGACACACAGGAGGGAAGACTCACCCCAGATGTGAGCAGCACTGAGCAATAGGCTTGTAGCCTGAATGGGACAATAGAGGAAAAAAGAAAGTGTTCCCATTTCTGAAGAGCTCCAGTCTCCACCATCACCTTTGGGCATCAGTCTCCGGTTCCTCTACCCTTCCAAGCCGCACCCACACAGGGGACTCTACAGTGAGCTTCCAGGCCTTTGGCCTTAGACTAGTGCTACATCCCTGATCCCTCTTGTTGCCCAACTTCCATCTTCTTGGGCTGTGCACTATGCCGAGGGCCATTGTGGATTTGTCTGCCTCTTACCCCACAGACACCACTGTGGACTTTCCAACATATGATCCTGTGAGCCTTCCTAGTAAATCCCCTTGCATAACTGCACATATATCTGCCATCGATTCTGTTCCTCTAGAGAACTTTGATTAATACATAAACATCTTATACTGTTACATTTGATGCATCAATTCAGCTCTAGCACACAGCTATTTACGGAAGCAAGACAGCACAGTTGAAAAGGAACCCTGTCTTAGGGCTTCAGATAGAATAGAGTTTAAGTCCTGGATCTAAGTTAGCCAAAGCTGGACAACCCTCTTTCCCCTTTCTGCCATTAACCTAAACATGGCTTTGAGCTCCTGGTATTAACTTTCTTCTGGGCTTTGTGTCTTCTTTAATTATGGAATGTGAAATTCCCTGCACCCTTTGTCTTCATGGCTCTAGTCAGGTCAAAACTCCTACTATAGTAGAGGGCAAGAAAGATAATAACTGAGAGGCATCTGGAGTTTGACACCAAATGACTGAACTCAGTTCTACTTTTTGTTCTTCCTTCCTATGACTAGATTTCATTGCGAGAAGCTGTAGCAGAAGTACATGGAAATAAAATGCTCATGCTCTTATAAGGAGAAATAAACTCAGACTTTATATCTGTTAGCCTGCATCTAAGTACTATAAATATTCAAATCCCTTCAAGGCGAGCCAGAGTTCTGCAGTTCGAAAACCTGTGGAGAGAAAAATCCGCACTATTCACTTAACTACACACCTATTAGACGCTCGAAATCTACTTCAAGAGAAGTGGCCACAACCTAACACATGAGCTCAAGCTGCAAGTAGCAGTCAAAACCTTCCCAAAACAGAGGCTGAATGGCCTAAGAGGATGGAGAGAAAAGCATTTGGCTTAATATTCTGGTTTCTTTTTTCCTACTATTTTCTGTCTTTACAGACTGGAAAAATTATAGAAAATGCGAGTTTTAATTCTCAAGAGTTTTAATTAGCTGTCTTGTTATTTGCTGCCATCCCCTAAACAAAGGGATCTATTTTCCCTCGTTATGGCTACTGCAGAATTCGAATCTCTGGATTTACGATGATCCACTAACTAATAATATAAAATTAAATACAAGACAATGTGCCCAAAGCCAGGCCAGGCATAAAAAATTAAGGAAGTTCAGGATTAAAGTCAGATAAAAAGGAAACATCCTACCCAGGCGGCTAGGTCAACAATAGTTGGATTCAAGCATTTTTGACTTTATGATGATAGAAAAAGGTTATGTATTCAATTGAAATGGCTCTTCAGATTCTGCTTACAGTCCCCAGCACCACAATAACAACAATAGTAATAATAATTTCTTAATCTGGATCTTTTCCTCAGCTAGGGGCCCTCACGCAATCCCTTCTAGCCATGCTGGGCATCAGCAAGGAGCCATGGCTGAGAAGGACAACGCATTACAGAGCACTGTGCTGCTGACTGATGATTTTCAGTAGATTAGGTGTATTAATGACATTTAAAAAACTTTCCAGTATTTTAAATTTATGATGCTTTAATGACCCTGGTCATAAATTGAGGAACAGTTGTATCAGTGGAGGAGAAGCTCTGTGTTTTCTTCCTCCTGCTACAGCTCAAGTTTGTTGTGAACACTCAGAAAATCAAAATGTCTACTGAGAACCATTCAAAACAGTTTGAAACCCCACCCCTAAAAACCTCAGAGTTCATTTCACATGTCCTTTTCAGTGTGAGAAATGGCAGGGTAATTTAATGCTGAAAAACATGAGTGGAAAAAAGGACACAAAATAATTTGCTTTGGCAATGAAAAACAAATTGAGCTGGGTACACTGTACAGTGGAATTAATAAATCAGAAAATCCGTCAAGTATTTTAGTTTCAATTAAATAGCTGGGGAAAGGATAGCTCACTGAGGGCTCAACTTCAGCAAATGCCAGTGACTACATTATAGACTAGAGAAATTTGCCCAGAGCGGAATTCCATAGTTTTCCCAAGACTTCCTTTGGAAATTCTAATGCTGGCAGAAAATTATTCTCCTTAAATGTGACTCAAGATGCTCTTTATTAATGTAGTGTGCAATTTTCTAAATTTTTAAGTGTTCATGCTCTTTCCATAGAAAATGCGCTTTAAAATCTAATAAGAAGGAAAGCTATTATAAAGTTTTCATTAAGTAAAATAAGATAAAAATTGTAAAATATTCAAGGATATTTTAAGATAATATAGTTCCACTCTTCTGCTTTGAGTGAGAGGTGGCCATGAACAGTATTATTTGGAGAAGCTGATAAAATTGCATGAGACACCCATGTGATCATTCCTTGATGTTTATATGTGTATGTCCTTCAGCTGATAGTTTGCAAAGAATGTAAAATTTTGGCTTATAAAGCAGTAATTCCAACTTATGTTTAACCACTTGTCAAACTCTGTCCTGCTCAACCCTACTATATTCTCCTGGATTCTCCAACTCAAGCAGCCAGGAAGGAAGTGCTGATCCCAGTAGTACATTTTCCTGCAGTGTTGCACAAAGCGTCTTCAGCCCTACCCAAGGCACTGCCTGGTATTGTGCTAAGTAGAAATGTATTATTGTCACTGAACACTTACACATGCTGAAGGCCAAGAAAGAAGGGAAGAAAATACACTACATAGCTTTAGAGAACATACAAGAGCCAGCGTAATGTTAAGTAATGGCCTAGTCTGTTATGGCAAAGTCCTAAAAACAGTGACTCAGTGAAGTTATGGGTTTATTTTTTCACTCCAGAGGCAGTTATGGGTTTATTTTTCACTCATCCGGCCAAGGTGTGTTTTTGCTCTATGAGCTCATCCAGGAATATGGCACCTTCCACTTGAATATTCTTCCTTGAAAGAAAACTGAAGCTGGGTTCCCCTGGCCACAATTTCAGCCCACAAGTCAGAGGTGATATTCTTCAAGGCATCAGTGAGGACTTTGAACAGCCCACATCTAGTCATGACTGCCAAAGGCCGGGTCACAAGTCCATGCCTAGGTGCATGGGTGGGAGACAAGAAACATCATCATTGGCTAAACAGCCCTGGGTACAATAAAAAAGATTATTACTCTGGAAGAAAGAGAATGGATTTGGGGACCACAGAGAAACCGAGAGTGTAGGACTTGAGTACAATGTAAGAGAAATAATGGTGGCCCAGGAAAGCTTGGTCTGCCCAGTTCTACTGCTAAGTATATGTATCCATTTGGAAAGTCATTTAGCCTCTCTCTCTCTCCCTCCCTCCTTATAGATTTTATTCATCTATAAAATACTTTTAATCTGAGTATTACTCATCTAATTTTAATCACCACAAAATTTCAACAGTGAATTTATGTCCTGTGGGACGCAAACATCTTGTGGAAGTCATTTCTCAGTCCTTGACTGAATTTCCATTTTAAATAAGATCGACTATTTTCTAGGCCTCTTTCTACTTGAGCAATGTATGGCTAAAATTAATTTAATTGCCAAAAGATCAGAGATGGTCAAAATTCTTTTTTTTTGCTTTTTTAAAGAACAGATAGTATAGGAACACTAATGGCAAGACTGTGTTTAAATTAGCCAAAAGATGATAATATTCAACATGATAACATTCACAGTTGTTAAGGGAAGAAATGCTTTTATGTGCTATGTACCTGCTCATGCTGGAGGATTTGAATATGACAAAATTGGGGAAATATTGTGAAATTATATTAAACAACACTGATATGTGGTTTTACAACTAGCCACATTGAGAGGTGATTCATAACCAGTTGAATACAACAATGCTTTGATTCCTCATAAAGAATTAGCTTTTACAATTGTTTCCTTTGATGGAAGAAGGTATACCTGCAGCATGTTGTTAGTTGAGAAGCAAACAAAAATCCCAGCTCTGTAAACATTTCTCTTATATCAAGATAGAGAAACTATTTCTGCAAAGATTTTCTAATGTTGCTGTATAAGATTTTATTGGTTCCAAATCTTCAATGGTAGCAAAAGTCATTTTGGCACAAATGGGAAAGATCTACTCTGAAATCTTAAACCTGTTCCTCCTGACCCATGTGCTCCCTTCTGGTTTATTTAACAACTCTCCCAGAACCACAGCAAAGAGAAAGCCTAAACATCCAAAATGAGGTGGGATTCATAACTCCCACCACTGTTTTGGTTGGTTTAGTTTTGTTTGTTTGTTTGGTACTGGGGATCAAACCCAGGACCTTGTGCTTGTGAGACAGGTGGTGGAATCACTGAGCTAAATCCCCGGCCCTCCCACCACTGTTTAGCCTCTAGAGTCAACCTGAAGAAAATGCTCCAGCCAATTACCGCAATGGTGGTTATATTCAAGTAAAGGGCTTACCAAAAAGTGTGAAGAGTAAAACTGGACTGAATACCTTTGCAATATAGCAAAAGTTTGATGTGGTGAACTTTTCTTTCTTAACTCAAAGACCTAGTATTTCATATGACATTGAACTAGAGAGAGACGACACAAACCTTTCACCTTTTCCATTCCCCAACTCCTAAATTCCATTTCATCTTGACAGGAAATCATACAGTTAAAGGAAATAGAAATTTACTGTTGCTCTTTTGAAAAATTCCCAAACTTTCTTTGCACTCTAGCCAGATTTTCCTCCAGTCCCCTGGATAAGCACCCAGTTTTTCTGGTGTCATAATTCCTTTCTCTGAAATAGTTTTTCCTCCAAGTGCACTGTGCTAATATCGTGTAGCTTCCTCAAAGTCCAAGCGCAAAACAAGTATCTTTCCAAGAAGCCTTGACTAAAATTCCCTCAGCTTCCAAAAAGGAAATGCCCTTTTGGGCATCCGACTCTCTCAGCCCCTTACCAAGGGGATGTGGTCTCCAGCGTGTTGTACTCTGCAGCCTTACATGTCCATCTGCTCTATGTACTCCTCTTTCAGACTCAGGGAAATCGACTGCAATTTCTCCACGCTAGCAACTCGGTCTTGACAAAGGACAGATTCGAGAACCACATTCCGGAGAACAGAACATGGAGGGTGGGAAAGACGCGCTGATCCACAGACCCACGTGGAACTCAGCAAGACCCCTGATGCTCCTGAAAAAGTTATTTGCCTTCCTTGACGCTGAAGAGCAAGCTCAATGGTTTCAAAGAAACGTTTTCCTCCTTTGCCTCTTGGGCAGTATTTCTAACCGGAAGGGGAGGCTTTGTCTTCAATGTTCTGCGTGTTTCGCATCTCTCGCACCTTTCCTGCCCCCAGATTGACACTAATTCTTTAAGTCCCTTAGCAGTTCTGCCCTGGTTCCTGGTCTCACCCACAGGTGCATGGGGACATAGTAACCGCGAGAATAAGTGTTGCTCAACTCTGCTAGAAAGCTGTTTACCGGCTTAAGTGTATTTCAGTAAGAAAAGCTTCGTACATTTCCTCTACCACTTGCTGTGTTGACTCTCTCCCTCTCTGCCTGCTTTGACTACCAAGAGGCAGGTCTGAAATTCTAAGAACATAGAAATCCACCTCTAAGATTTAGGAAAAGCTTCCCAGATCCTTCATGATACATCCTTGTAAGGGCTGAAGAAGGTTGCAAGGACCCTAAGTCCTTTTTTTTAAACTCTAGACCATTTTAGGCAGCACCAAGAAATGCATAGCGCGCGCACACACACACGCACACACACACACATACACACACACACACACACACACACACTCACCTAATTCTACTTTGTACTAGAAACTGATTTTTGCATAACCAAAGTGAAACAGAATTTCTTTTGATGTAATTTTTTAATGAAAAAATAAATTTCATACACTGTTTTATAAGACTGTTTTTACAGTAGTAGGGATTGAATCCTTTACAATCACTGAGCTACATCACCCACTCCTTTTACTTCTTTCGAGACAGGGTCTTGCTAAGTGGCCCAGGCTGGCCTCCAACTAGCAATGCTCTTGCCTCAGCCTCCCAAGTGGCTGGATTATAGGTGTGCCCAGTGTAACACTTTTGGCAAATGTTTTTGGACAATTCCAGAGTCACTGAAAGTATTCTGCTAGTCCACAATGCAAATGATCAGACTTTGATTAACATTTAACTAAGGAAGTGATTCTCCATGAGGGGAGGCAGAATCAGACCCACAATATATCCACATCTAGAACCATCACCTGTAAAACCAAAAGAACAAACTTGCTACTCAGCCGAGTGTGCAGAATAAGCAAAGAATTAAGCCGACATCCTTCATTGCCTCTCACCTGTCCTAGGTGCTCCCCACCGTAAGTCCCTGTGAAGAACCCTAAAACGCAAGGACAAACATCAGCACTAAATCATGGTGCACTGGGGTCACATGATAAAACACTGCCTGCTCATTCTTGCTTTGAACCCATCCTGACTTCTGCTACATCAGGAGGAGGTTTTCTGTCAAGACAATTCTTTGCTGTCCTATAAACAGCCAAAATGTTCTGAGAGGAGTTTGTGCACTGGGCTGAATTGGGATACAGAATAGACATGTGGGGAGGGGGAGATAACAAAACAATCCCATACTCCTTCCCGAGCACTGACGACCTTCTAGTAGACCAAGGAAACTTTGAACGCATGCCTCAGGCTGCCACACAGCGAGGTTGTGCACATTTCCCTTGACTTACAGAAGGGCGTATCTGTGTCCCGTGACCAGAGATCCTCATTGCCAAGAACACACACCCCGGAGGGAAGGCAGGCACGCTCAGCTCTCCCAGCCCCATCACCCCCACCCCACTTTCAGATCTCCACCCTGCTCCCTGATTCCACTCGGTTCCTGAACTCACAGCAGCCACCCCTTTCCCTCCGGAGCACTGTGATTTGGATGCTCCAAATCACATCTGTGTAGGTGTGGCTGAAACACTTTTGTCTTTACTTAAGCTAAGTCATGTCAAAATTATTCAGGCGTCTTCTTTTGGAAATGTTAAGGCAAAACTACAAAAACAGAGAAGTACATGATGTCCTGAGGGTAGAAAAACTAACGACCAACACAGAGTCCTCTTGTGAGCTGTTTCTCTCTATGAGGTCATCTCTCTATGAGATTCCTAGGGGATTGGGATGTTACGCTGACTTCTCACCTCCTTTATCGGGGCTCACGGCCCTGTCAGGTGTAGGAGAGTCCCTGGCTCAGCACATCTGTGAGCCCTCACATCTGAGTGCACAACACTATGGGATGGAACTTCCCCCGAGGAACAGAGCTGCCTGAGCTGTCTTAGGCAAATGTTCCCCGGCTGCCTTTGTAGAAGGCTTCGTTCCTGTGCTCCACTATTTCTAGTCTAATGGCCCCAGAAATTCCTTCTCAAATCTGTTGGCTTTTCTGAAGGAAAATAATTTGTTCTCTGTCCATGCATTCAGACTTGTTGTAACTCGGAAGAGGTGCCTTTCGTGCATTTAGTAACTGTCCTCTGAGGGCCTAGTACGGGCCTGACACTCACTCCTGGTCTGCTGATATAGGAATGCATGAAACAGGAGTTCCCGTCCCCATACGACTCCTGCTAAAGTTAGTGACAACCAGGAAGCCTTGCATAACCCAGTTCTGTGGTACTCCAGAAAAACAAGCACTATAGAAAGAAAGGCAGAGCAGGAAGAGTATTGGGAGTACATACATACTTAAATGGAAAATGCCCAAACAGCCTTCAGTGACACAATTATATTTGAGCAAGAACTTTTCATTCAGAAAACATTTTTTTAAACTCAAGTTACAAAATTTACCACGCTGATGCAATCAGACACTGTCACAAATGCTACAGTCTGTTTTCTACATTTTTCACTGCTTCTTTATTTATCCTGTAATTACTGGAAGGTTTCAAGTGATAGTATGTCCCCACGTGGATATAATGCGGGTAACAGAATGGCGATGCCCTCATGGATCTGTGTGTTGCATGAGTGAACATTTCTTCATGAGGTCTTCTTTCTTTAGAATGAAAAATGGTTCTGTTATTATCGTTGGCTTTGCTGTCCTTCCCTTTCTGGAGAACACTAAATCGGATCATGTTCCAGCTTCCAGGAGGATTTCCACCTGCACCTCCTCTCACTCCAGCCTTCACGGTGAGGAAGCGTTCAGTCAGATGCTCCGCATGGGTCCGGAGCAGCCAGACTGCCAGAGGTCACAGGTCGGCTCTCCATTGTGAGTGAGGCATCCACTAAACCTCAGTTTACTCAACAGAAAGGCCATCATAATAGAACCTCCTGAAAGGCTGCCGTGTAGGCACTCTGTGAGACAGGGCCTGGTGAGCGGCTAACACAGAACCTGGTGCATAGTAAGCAGAACAATTTACAGAGGACATATTTTCTCTCCTCGTAGGAGCTACTTTACAAGTAAACCTTTCATGATATTAATTAGCAGTAGTAGTAATGTCAGTGAACCTTCATTTGGTACATACTGGTGCTGGGAAACAGCATATGCATTTTACATAGGGTATTTCAGTTTATTTATTACCTTTCACCACATTGAGAGGTTAATTATGGCTGTTTTGCTTTCCACTTTCAGTTTTGCCAAAATAGCCTGACCGTTTCGCCTTCTTCCTCATGAAGCACATTTCTACTCTTTCCTATCTTTACTTAACTTCAGTAATTTGCCACAGCACCTCATTAGTTTCACTTATTTGACAGCAGTCATCTGAATAAGACCTAGGCTTATTTCCTTTTTCTCCTCTATGCAGAAACTTGCCGTACAATCCTGCTTGCTCTGAAGGAGCAACTTCGGTTTCCTCTGCATTTTTATTGCAGTCTGTCTAGAGGTCACCTTTTCTCTCAGAATCCCATGTATTTAATTCATCTTTCATCTCTTGCAGTTTTGAGAAACGCCCAAATCCTGTAAGTGTGTTGATTATAAAACTAAGCACCAAAATGTACTCAGGACGGCTCACCAAAGATTTTGGTGACCAGTGCTTTATTGCTTAGTCTTCCCCAATTACTCTTAAAACTTACTTTCTGAACAATAGGATACATATGTTTGTAGCATAATCAGGGTGTTCAGAAATATAATGTAGTGATATTATATTAAGTAAAATAAAAACCACTACAAGTAATTAAATACAAGTAAACTCTAGCTAATGTAATATTATACATTTAAATTTAACTTTAAACATCATATTGCTTATTCTCTCTCTTTTTTTGGGGGGGTACCAGGGATCAAATTCGCGCCCTTGCACTTGTGAGGTAGGTGGAGGCACCACTGAGCTACCTCCCGGGCTCATTTATTCTCTCATTTCATCCTCACAAGTTATTATTGTACAAATGAGAAAAATATCAGCTTAAAGAAATTAATAAATACTGAAGGAGAAAGGGACATAGCCAACTCATGAACCTGAACTTCTCAGACTCAAAGCCTACGCAAAATGATTCTATTTGCAAGATTCTATAGAAGAGAGCTGAAGGGGTTGGTATGAAATTATCAAGAATGTAACCAAATGATACAAAGAAAACCCAGATGAAGTGAAACTGTCTTACATGTTGTAAGAAGACATGCAGTTTCCATGGAAGCTTTGGAGTTAATGACAAATAAATACACCTGATCCTGGTGGCTCCTACAGAGCTGCTAGGCTCTGAAACAATATTTGAAGAATAAAATGTCACCATTAAAAAGTATAGGCTGATGCAATAAACAGAAATTTGCCACAAATTTTTAAAGGTAATAAGGATTTCATTGAGTAGAGGGGATGACGTTTTACTAAGTCAACAAGCTATGTACTAGCAGTAACCTTTACCCGCTGACTGTGTGATTACTTAACTAAACATGAGTAAGACACAATGGTTGATGTGCTCGTCAGCTTTCTGCCACTACAGTCAACACCTGAGACAAATCAAGTTATAAAAAGGTTTATGTTGGTGTGCGGCTTGGGAGGCTTCACCCATGGTTAACCAGCCACCACCTCCTGAAGGCTTCTCCACCTCCACCCATGCCATCCTTGGGAGAATGCACCCTACCATGTGGGCCTTTGGGCACAATCAGCGTCCAAATGTGCAGATTTTCATCAAATGAGTGCTGCGCTGAACTTCTCCTTGCGGTAAATCTGAGTCAGAAAATGGATGGACTACGTAAGCTTCAGATGAGGAGCGGTGCCTAGAAGACACTGGCATCTACTTTCTGGACTGTGCCGGTAGTTTGTGGTGCTCCTTAATGCCACGGGCTCCATCGCGTTAATACATGGGAAGATGACTGAAGCAGCTTTACAACTGATATCAAAAATCACCAATACAACACAAGCTGGTTCTAGGGTCCCTAAACAGCTATGATTTCTGACAGTAGCACTTTATAAACGATAGGTTTGAATCTAGTTAGGACATTTCATCATTTTAAATACTGATGGCTTACAGAGATTTTTATTAGGATCTTTACTAATATTGATACCAATTGACCACATTTCAGATGACTCCTTTTGATTTTCCAACAGTAAATCCATATTGTTTTGCTACTTTTTCTGAGCTTTTCCCAAATGAAACTTGACCTCTACACAGGTCATTCTCACATTTACATTATCTCAGCTTTAGCTGGGGGCCCATACTGTGTAAGCTATATGCTCTCGGGCAACCAAAAGACTACATTCATGTTACTTTATTACTGGATGCTGTCATAATTATTCAATTTATTGTTAGATATTACTGTCAACCTCTCACTGCACCTAACTTAGAAACTTAAATTTAACACAAATATGTAGGCATGGGGACAAACACAATATATATATATAGGATGTAGGTTGACCTACAGCTTCGGCCATTCAACAAAGTCTTGGAATTTATCTCCTGAAGATAAGAGGTGACTATGGCATATTAAAATCTATCTCTTATCAAAACCAGGAGACAGGCTTTGCAAGGGTTTATTTTTATATAGTATCAAGATCGTGAGCCAGATAAGAACCTATTTTAGCCTAAGAAACACAAATATAATTAATCAGCAAGAATCCATTTACTGTCATAGTCAAGTAAATGAGTATATTCAGACTTAACAAAACAGCATTTTGCTTTAATTCCTGCATTTTACTCCCCCACTTAAGATAAAGTAAACGTGCTGTATTATTAATTGATAGTTAGATGCAATATGTCAGAGACCACCATGTGTTTCATGCATTCTTATACTCAATCATATATTTAGCAAATCCAATATTAGTTCCCTTCAACATTAAAAAATATATTTTACAAAGTATGTTTGGTTATACTTCTACCCCCAAGCAATCCCACCTTTGTGCTTTTTCCTTTTCTTTCTTTCTTTTTTTTTTTTTTTTTTTTTTTTTCCGGGTTCTGGGGACCGAAGTTGGTTTTGTGCTT